>NW_026045158.1:160000-175000 GCF_943734845.2 Anopheles funestus
TTCGGACTTAGATTATTTTACAAGTGTCGGCGCTCTCGGACCGAAAATAAGAAGACAACTAAGAAGAAAAAGAGAAAGAAGCTAATAGTGGAAAGTATTCTTCTTCAAAGAAGGAACAAAAATTTTACAAGTGTTGAAAAATTTCCTAAGTCCAAAAAATTTTCTAAGTCCAGAAAATTTTCTAAGTCCCACAAAATGGAACATGATGAAGAAGATACAGAAGTTGAAAATTTTTCTAAGTCCAAAAAATTTTCTAAGTCCAGAAAATTTTCTAAGTCCAAAGTGTTGAAACAATTTCCAAAGGCCCATAGGTTGCACTGAATGTTCCTAAGTTGGCCACAAGTACCCATGAGGTATCGAGAAGGTTCACCCGAAGGACATAATATGTCACAAAGTACCGATAGAGTACCCACAAATAGCACCGCGTTGGCCTAAGTTGGCCAAAAGTACCGATAGAGTACCCACAAATAGCACTGAGTTGGCCTAAGTTGGCCAAAAGTACCGATAGAGTACCCACAAATAGCACCGAATGGGCCTAAGTTGGCCAAAAGTACCGATAGAGTACCCACAAGAAGCACTGAGTTGGCCTAAGTTGGCCAAAAGTACCGATAGAGTACCCACAAATAGCACCCAGTTGGCCTAAGTTGGCCAAAAGTACCGATAGAGCACCCACAAATAGCACCCAATTGGCCTATGTTGGCCAAAAGTACCGATAGAGTACCCCCAAATAGCACCGAATGGGCCTAAGATGGCCAAAAGTACCGATAGAGTACCCACAAAGAGCACCCAATTGGCCTAAGTTGGCCAAAAGTACCGATAGAGTACCCACAAATAGCACCGAATGGGCCTAACATGGCCAAAAGTACCGATAGAGCACCCACATATAGCACCGAGTGGGCCTAACATGGCCAAAAGTACCGATAGAGCACCCACAAAGAGCACCCCATGGGCCTAAGTTGGCCAAAAGTACCGATAGAGTACCCACAAATAGCACCGAGTGGGCCTAACATGGCCAAAAGTACCGATAGAGCACCCACATATAGCACCGAATGGGCCTAACATGGCCAAAAGTACCGATAGAGCACCCACATATAGCACCCCATTGGCCTAAGTTGGCCAAAAGTACCGATAGAGTACCCACAAAGAGCACCCAATTGGCCTAAGTTGGCCAAAAGTACCGCCAAGTAGCACCATAGAGGCCCGAGTAGAGCGAAATGTGGGCCAAATTGAACATTTGAAAATTTTTACAAGTCCAGAAAATTTTCTAAGTCCAGAAAATTTTCTAAGTCCAAAGAGTTGGACAAATTTCCTTAGGCCCAAAGGTTGCACTGAATGTTCCTAAGTTGGCCATCAGTACCCATGAAGTATCGCGAAGGTTCACCCGAAAGACACAATATGCCCTAAAGTACCCACAGAGTACCCACAAGTTGCACCCAATTGGCCTAAGTTGGCCAAAAGTACCGACAAGTAGCACCATAGAGGCCCGAGTAGAGCGAAATGTGGGCCAAAGTACCGAGTAGTTGCCACAAATGCCCAAATGGATACCAAAATGTGGTACCAAGTACCTAACTGTTGCAACAAATGCTAGCTTTCTGAGCAAAAGCTGTGGACCAATTTCGTAGAAGAACCGCCTAGGCGAAAAGGCAAAAATCGCCGAAGCTGGCCCGCTCGCAGAGCTCGCGGGCCAGGAGATACTCATAGGGCGCTTTACTAGAGTGGGGAACTTGAGAATTTTTGTGTCCGAGACTTTGGGCAACTTCGCGGCCGCCCCCTTAAAGTAAAAGATTTTCTCTGGGTGCCTAAAATTCGCAATTCCCGCAAAGTCGGGAAGACGTTAAAGTTTTTGCCCAAAAAATGGCCATCGATTTAAGGTGATTTTCCAATAAGAAAATGCTTCCTATTTTGAATTTTTTCGAATATTTCCTAAACTAAGCGTCGGAGCACATGGCCGTGGAGGAACTTTTGGTAGCTTTTGGCAAGGGCTATCGGATGAAATAATGCGAAAGGCCATCGGAGCGATATTGGATAAATGCGGGCCCATAAACGTACCTAAGAAGTGAAAATTGGTTCCTTGCACGCAGGATGCAAGAAATGCTTGAGTGTTAACCATCATCGGTACCAAGTACCTAGGTTATATCGAGTGCGTAGATGGAAGTCGGTACCAAAGGGAAACCTTCCTAGGCTAGGTGCACGCAAGTGAGTATGGATCGATCAGTAGAAAGATGGGAAGCCATAGGAAACCTTCCTAGGCTAGGTGCACGCAAGTGAGTATGGATCGATCAGTAGAAAGATGGGAAGCCATAGGAAACCTTCCTAGGCTAGGTGCACGCAAGTGAGTATGGATCGATCAGTAGAAAGATGGGAAGCCATAGGAAACCTTCCTAGGCTAGGTGCACGCAAGTGAGTATGGATCGATCAGTAGAAAGATGGGAAGCCATAGGAAACCTTCCTAGGCTAGGTGCACGCAAGTGAGTATGGATCGATCAGTAGAAAGATGGGAAGCCATAGGAAACCTTCCTAGGCTAGGTGCACGCAAGTGAGTATGGATCGATCAGTAGAAAGATGGGAAGCCATAGGAAACCTTCCTAGGCTAGGTGCACGCAAGTGAGTATGGATCGATCAGTAGAAAGATGGGAAGCCCATTACCAAATGCCCTAGTGAAGACCGTAAACGAATATCATGAACCGATAAGGAGCACCAAATGCCCTAGTGAAGACCGTAAACGAATATCATGAACCGATAAGGAGCACCAAATGCCCTAGTGAAGACCGTAAACGAATATCATGAACCGATAAGGAGCACCAAATGCCCTAGTGAAGACCGTAAACGAATATCATGAACCGAGAAGTAGCAACGAATGCCTGAAAATGTACCAAGTCCACGGTATAGAGTAACGAGAGTTAACCGCCGTGATGTATGCAATGAGGGCAGCCATTGCATGGGTTCTGGACTTGGTTCGCGAATAACTTTTTTGCTAGACATCGGACAAAGTTGACGTGGAAGAACGAAATGTAGCATTTGGTGCCACCTATTTAAAACTTTTTCAAGATTGAAGATCCGATCGATACAGCCTGAGTTATAGGCAAAAGTTGGTGCAAAATTGAGCATTTTTAATGGTGAAAAATCGGTAATCCTCGAATAGCTCCTGTTGGAAGCATCAGACCACATGGTCGTGGAGGAACATATTGTAGCGTGCGGTGTCAAGTATCGACACCCAAAACCGCATGTCCGATGGACGGAAAATGACCAAGTTATAGTGAAAACTTGGTTGCACCAAATTCCCGAAGAAGTGCAACGAGAAGGTGAATGCGATGGTTGTTCGTCGAATAGCTCCGGCCACAGACATGGTAGCGATTAGTGGTGCATGGAAGAAATCTAGCCACAAGTGCCATCTACCCATGGCCAGAAGAAAGTGTGGCGCTATCTTGGATACCGGCGGAGCTATGGGGCAAATATGGGCCAAAAATGGTGCAAGTTGGACCAAAAATCCGACCAAGTGCGCGAGGCGCTTTCGTGAATAGCTCCGGCCACAGACATGGTAGCGATTAGTGGTGCATGGAAGAAATCTAGCCACAAGTGCCATCTACCCATGGTCAGAAGAAAGTGTGGCCATATCTTGGATACCGGCGGAGCTATGGGGCAAATATGGGCCAAAAATGGTGCCAGGTGGACCAAAAATCCGACCAAGTGCGCGAGACGCTTTCGTGAATAGCTCCGGCCACAGACATGGTAGCGATTAGTGGTGCATGGAAGAAATCTAGCCACAAGTGCCATCTACCCATGGCCAGAAGAAAGTGTGGCCATATCTTGGATACCGGCGGAGCTATGGGGCAAATATGGGCCAAAAATGGTGCAAGTTGGACCAAAAATCCGACCAAGTGCGCGAGGCGCTTTCGTGAATAGCTCCGGCCACAGACATGGTAGCGATTAGTGGTGCATGGAAGAAATCTAGCCACAAGTGCCATCTACCCATGGCCAGAAGAAAGTGTGGCCATATCTTGGATACCGGCGGAGCTATGGGGCAAATATGGGCCAAAAATGGTGCAAGTTGGACCAAAAATCTGAAAAAGTACCTAGTTAAATGCGATGGTTGTTCGTCGAATAGCTCCGGCCACAGACATGGTAGCGATTAGTGGTGCATGGAAGAAATCTAGCCACAAGTGCCATCTACCCATGGCCAGAAGAAAGTGTGGCCATATCTTGGATACCGGCGGAGCTATGGGGCAAATATGGGCCAAAAATGGTGCAAGTTGGACCAAAAATCTGAAAAAGTACCTAGGTAAATGCGATGGTTGTTCGTCGAATAGCTCCGGCCACAGACATGGTAGCGATTAGTGGTGCATGGAAGAAATCTAGCCACAAGTGCCATCTACCCATGGCCAGAAGAAAGTGTGGCCATATCTTGGATACCGGCGGAGCTATGGGGCAAATATGGGCCAAAAATGGGTAAAATTGTACGGTCCAAAGCCAAGGGTAAATTTTTTTATTCCTCTAATAACTTCTAGCACAGACATTGAATCGGTTGGTGATGTATGGATGAAATGTAGCAAACAGTTGGAACTACCCATAAAATCTTAAAGATTGACGATCCAATGTATAGAACCGGAGTAATGTGCGATACTTGGTGAAAAATCGAGTGAAAAATTAGCTATAAACTGTTTTTGGCCCATAACTCGAATACTAGACATCGGAAGGGGGGGTCGTAGAACGATTTTTTGTTGCCCTATCGATTCCCTATCGAACGAGCAAAAGTTGTTTTTTTGACCAAAAAGGACCCCTACTCTAGTAAAATTGGCCTGATTTTACTAGTCCCCGGTACCCGTACAGGCAAAATGAGCAAAATGCTCAAGTATGAATGGTTTTTGGCCCATAACTCGAATACTAGACGTCGCAGGGGGGTGTCATGGAACAATTTTTGGTAGCCCTTGAAATTATCTATCGAATGACATATACTTGATTTTTGGCCAAAAAGTTCCCTAGACTAGTAAAAATCGCATCATTTTACTAGAGTCGGGTACCCTGGACGAAAAACCGCTATAATTGCGGTTTTTGGCTAATAACTCGAATACTAGACGTCGCAGGGGGGTGTCGTGGAACAATTTTTGGTAGCCCTTGAAATTATCTATCGAATGACATATACTTGATTTTTGGCCAAAAAGTTCCCTAGACTAGTAAAAATCGCATCATTTTACTAGAGTCGGGTACCCTGGACGAAAAACCGCTATAGTTGCGGTTTTTGGCTAATAACTCTAATACTAGACGTCGGAGGGGGGTGTCGTGGAACAATTTTTGGTAGCCCTTGAAATTATCTATCGAATGACATATACT
Source organism: Anopheles funestus (assembly GCF_943734845.2). Taxonomy (NCBI): domain Eukaryota; kingdom Metazoa; phylum Arthropoda; class Insecta; order Diptera; family Culicidae; genus Anopheles; species Anopheles funestus. The sequence continues at coordinate 165,329 of NW_026045158.1, forward strand.
TGATTTTTGGCCAAAAAGTTCCCTAGACTAGTAAAAATCGCATCATTTTACTAGAGTCGGGTACCCTGGACGAAAAACCGCTTTAGTTGCGGTTTTTGGCTAATAACTCGAATACTAGACGTCGCAGGGGGGTGTCGTGGAACAATTTTTGGTAGCCCTTGAAATTATCTATCGAATGACATATACTTGATTTTTTGACCAAAAAGTTCCTAGACTAGTAAAAATCGCATCATTTTACTAGAGTCGGGTACCCTGTACGAAAAACCGCTATAGTTGCGGTTTTTGGCCAATAACTCGAATACTAGACGTCGGAGGGGGGTGCCGTAGAACAATTTTTTGTAGCCCTTGAAATTACCTTTCGAATGATATATAGTGGTTTTTTGGTCAAACAGTGACCCCGAGACTAGTAACCCTCCATACACAAAACCGCCTAAAAAGTTTTGGTTTTGCAAAATTTTGAAAAGTGCGTCAAAAAAATTTTTTCAAAAAGTACCAAATCGTGATCAGAACTCACTATAGACCATAAAAAGTGAAATCCGATGGTCATTTGCAACACTTGGTCAATCGAGAAAAATTTCACTTTTTTACTAGAGTCGGGTACCCTGAACGAAAAATCGCTCAAGTGATGGTTTTTGGCCAATAACTCGAATACTAGACGTCGGAGGGGGGTGCCGTAGAACAATTTTTTGTAGCCCTTGAAATTACCTTTCGAATGATATATAGTGGTTTTTCGGTCAAACAGTGACCCCGAGACTAGTAACCCTCCATACACAAAACCGCCTACAAAAACTTTGTTTTGAAAAATTTTGAAAAGTTCAAAAAAATTTTTTTTTCAAAAACTACTAAAACGTGATAAGAACTTACTATAGACCATAAAAAGTGATATCCGATGATAATTTGCAAAAGTTGGTAACTAGTAAAAAATTTCACTTTTTTACTAGAGTCGGTGCAACGAGGAAAAAAAAGTCCGTGATGGAGAAAAATGGCACGTTTTCCACGCCTGTACGCTTTCGTTTTCTATATAGGGGGTAGGTGAGCCAGAAGCATGAATTTGACTGAGTACGTATCTTTATGAATTGGGCCCTTCTAAATCGATTGAGACTACCCCCAGGACGATCGGACGACTGCTTCTGGCTCAAAATGTGGTTTTTAGATTTTGATCGTCAATTATGCGAGAAAAAATCGATTAGAAGTAAAGATACGAAATGCTTGGTCTAAGTTGGGAAACGACTTCGGATATTTGTTGGACGTTGTCGTAGAAGGTCCGAGGACCAAGGAAAAGTGATTTCCAAGTGGATTTATGCACTATTAGTCGATGGTAAGATGTGAAATTAGTAGAACTTACCATACAGTTTGCGAAGTTGAAGCAATCGGTTGGTGAATATGGTACTGTCTGTCCAATTTGGTGGTTCGGAATGAGTGAAACGATGTTGATGATGGATAGACGTTCCGATTGCCCCCGATCGGGGAACATATAGTGGTCTTTAAGGTCCAAGTACCTATGTTTTGGTAAGCAGAACTGAGAGTTAAAGGATGAAAGTCGGCCATTCCTAATATCATCCTATCGGTGGTTCGCGAGTTGTTTGAGGACCGGAGCAGCTCGCGATGAAACGGTCCTAGGGTATTGGTTATCCATCCAAGGAAGAGTAAATGCGATCCTAGATGTGTGTCGTTGGCCGTTCTACCGGTATCGCCTATCGATGAGATATCGACGGGCATGCCTTACTCGAAAGTTGAATTCTAGGATCGATGGTCAAACAGACCTATGAGCGATAAACCAAACTGAACACGTATTGATGTCGGCTTTTCCTATCATTTGATGCCGCAGGTTGTTTAGGGACCGGAGCAACTTGCGGCCGAGACGGTCCCCGGGGGTTTCTTTCTCCAAGGAGTGGAAACTATTAAGCAAGAGTTGTAGCAAGATACGATCCTCTGATGTGTCGTTGGCCGTTCATGCGGTATCGCCTGTCGATGAGATATCGATGGGCATGCCTTACTCTACCGACCTTCTAATTGAGAGTATTAATCAGGGATCGATGGTCAAACAGACCAATGAGCGATAAACCAAACTGAACACGTATTGATGTCGGCTTTTCCTATCATTTGATGCCGCAGGTTGTTTAGGGACCGGAGCAGCTTGCGGCCGAGACGGTCCCCGGGGGTTTCTTTCTCCAAGGAGAAGAAACGATTAAGCAAAAGTTGTAGCAAGATACGATCCTCTGATGTGTCGTTGGCCGTTCAAGCGGTATCGCCTGTCGATGAGATATCGATGGGCATGCCTTACTCTCCCGACTGGATTACTGAGAGTTTAATCAGGGATCGATGGTCAAACAGACCTATGAGCGATAAACCAAACTGAACACGTATTGATGTCGGCATTTCCTATCATTTGTCGCAGGTTGTTTAGGGACCGGAGCAGCTTGCGACCGAGACGGTCCCCGGGGGTTTCTTTCTCCAAGGAGTGGAAACGATTAAGCAAAAGTCGTAGCAATAATCGATCACCTGATGTGTCGTTGGCCGTTCTTGCGGTATCGCCTGTCGATGAGATATCGATGGGCATGCCTTACTCTCCTGACTGTTTAATTGAGAGTTATAATCAGGGATCGATGGTCAAAAAGACCTATGAGCGATAAACCAAACTGAACACGTATTGATGTCGGCATTTCCTATCATTTGTCGCAGGTTGTTTGGGGACCGGAGCAGCTTGCGACCGAGACGGTCCCTTCCCGAAAGATGGTGAACCGAGTCGTCTGGCGTAAAAACCGGACGACTCGAAAGGGCTTGACCCTTTCAAGTGAGCGATAATCACATTCTACGCTCAGTTCGACAGCTGCAAGGCAATCACTCGCTATGTTCAGAGCTAATACATGCAACATGCCGGCATTGTTTCCACCGACGCATGGATTCAAGACTGGTGCACTTATTAGTTAAACCGTTCGCCTCCGGGTGACTCGAGTTCAAGTCTGGATGAGGATTGTTCTTGCTGGTAATAGCTTGAGCCCCTGAATAAGGGGTCGAAGCGTACATTTTGAGAGTTAATGTACAACATATTACCAAATCGGCACCATGGGTTCGGGTGCAAGTGATGTAACCGTGAAAGATGTTGAGCAGCCCAACATCGGTTTACACACGCATAATAGGAAGGCAGCGCTGTCGACTGGTCAGTCGTGTAAGAAGTGTGCATTATCGATCACAAATATATTGGTGATCTGTAGGTTGCGCATACACCATGCCCGGTGTAAAGTGCCGTGGTCCCCCCCGGGGGGCTGCATCAAACCGTTCGCCACGCGAACTACCCAATGGAACGAACTCGATGCATTTAATAAGAAGAAGAGATGATAATGAAACACGGTCGATTTAAGAGTTGAAAACGTTGAAATGCCTATAAGCAAGTCTTAAGTTGGTGGTTTCGTTGTGCCCCAACAAATTGGTGCCTTACCCTACACCAAAGAGCCATTCAACATGGTTCAAGTGAGCGATAATCACATTCTACGCTCAGTTCGACAGCTACAAGGCAATCACTCGCTATGTTCAGAGCTAATACATGCAACATGCCGGCATTGTTTCCACCGACGCATGGATTCAAGACTGGTGCACTTATTAGTTAAACCGTTCGCCTCCGGGTGTTTCGAGTTCAAGTCTGGATGAGGATTGTTCTTGCTGGTAATAGCTTGAGCCCCTGAATAAGGGGTCGAAGCGTACATCTTGAGACCATGTACAACATATTACCAAATCGGCACCATGGGTTCGGGTGCAAGTGATGTAACCGTGAAAGATGTTGAGCAGCCCAACATCGGTTTACACACGCATAATAGGAAGGCAGCGCTGTCGACTGGTCAGTCGTGTAAGAAGTGTGCATTATCGATCTCCAATATATGAGCTCAGTATGACAGCCCAATTGGTAATCCTCGGGACCTCCAGAAGGGAAGCTGGATGAGGATTACCAAATCGAAAGTTGATAAGTGTAGTGGTACCACTTAGTCAACTTGTATCCCGAAAGATGGTGAACCGAGTCGTCTGGCGTAAAAACCGGACGACTCGAAAGGGCTTGACCCTTTCAAGTGAGCGATAATCACATTCTACGCTCAGTTCGACAGCTGCAAGGCAATCACTCGCTATGTTCAGAGCTAATACATGCAACATGCCGGCATTGTTTCCACCGACGCATGGATTCAAGACTGGTGCACTTATTAGTTAAACCGTTCGCCTCCGGGTGTTTCGAGTTCAAGTCTGGATGAGGATTGATCTTGCTGGTAATAGCTTGAGCCCCTGAATAAGGGGTCGAAGCGTACATCTTGAGACCATGTACAACATATTACCAAATCGGCACCATGGGTTCGGGTGCAAGTGATGTAACCGTGAAAGATGTTGAGCAGCCCAACATCGGTTTACACACGCATAATAGGAAGGCAGCGCTGTCGACTGGTCAGTCGTGTAAGAAGTGTGCATTATCGATCACAAATATATTGGTGATCTGTAGGTTGCGCATACACCATGCCCGGTGTAAAGTGCCGTGGTCCCCCCCGGGGGGCTGCATCAAACCGTTCGCCACGCGAACTACCCAATGGAACGAACTCGATGCATTTAATAAGAAGAAGAGATGATAATGAAACACGGTCGATTTAAGAGTTGAAAACGTTGAAATGCCTATAAGCAAGTCTTAAGTTGGTGGTTTCGTTGTGCCCCAACAAATTGGTGCCTTACCCTACACCAAAGAGCCATTCAACATGGTTCAAGTGAGCGATAATCACGCTCTACGCTCAGTATGACAGCTGCAAGGCAATCACTCGCTAAGTTCAGAGCTAATACATGCAACACGCCGGCATTGTTTCCACCGACGCATGGATTCAAGACTGGTGCACTTATTAGTTAAACCGTTCGCCTCCGGGTGTTTCGAGTTCAAGTCTGGATGAGGATTGTTCTTGCTGGTAATAGCTTGAGCCCCTGAATAAGGGGCCGAAGCGTACATCTTGAGAGTAAATGTACAACATATTACCAAATCGGCACCGTGGGTTCTGGTGCAAGTGATGTAACCATGAAAGATGTTGAGCAGCCCAACATCGGTTTACACACGCATAAGGGGTTTATTGTTATCTGTAGGTTGCGCATACACCATACCCGGTGTAAAGTGCCGTGGTCCCCCAGGGGGCTGCATCAAAACGTTCGCCATGCGAACTACCCAATGGAACGAACTCGATGTATTGAAAGAGATGAACAATTAATAGCGAGAATAGGGGCCCGGAAGCAATTCCGCGGCCCTACGGTCGATTCAAGAGTTGAAACGTTGTACAATCGTGGATAGCACCTAGTGCTAATATGGTGAGAGATAATGTGTGAGGAAATATAGTTTCCTAAAGTTTAGTTAGTGGTTTCCGTTGTGCCCTAACAAACTTAAAGTTGGTGGTGACCGTTACACCCCAACAAATTGGTGCCTTACCCAACACCAAAGAGCCATTCCATATGGTTCTAGAGAGAGAGAGTTGTGTGGAAATTTATTTCCCACTAAGCGAGTGTGTGTCTGTAGTGGAACGAATTCTGGTTGATCCTACCAGTAATATACGCTTGTCTCAAAGGTTAAGCCATGCATGTCTAAGTACAAACATAAATGAATGTGAAACCGCATAAGGCTCAGTATAACAGCTATAATTCACAAGATCATCCTACCACTAGTTACTTGGATAACTGTGGAAAATCCAGAGCTAATACATGCAACATGCCGGGACTGTTGCCCTCGCGGGTAGCTGAACTGGTGCACTTATTAGTTAAACCAATCGCCTCCGGGCGGCTTGAGTTGAAGTCTGGATAAGGACGCAGATCGTATGGTCGCTTGTCGACTGACGACAGATCTTTCAAATGTCTGCCCTATCAACTATTGATGGTAGTGTAGAGGACTACCATGGTTGCGACGGGTAACGGGGAATCAGGGTTCGATTCCGGAGAGGGAGCCTGAGAAATGGCTACCACATCCAAGGAAGGCAGCAGGCGCGTAAATTACCCAATCCCAGTACGGGGAGGTAGTGACGAGAAATAACAATATGGACCTCTCTAACGATGGTCCATAATTGGAATGAGTTGAGTATAAATCCTTCAACAAGGATCAAGTGGAGGGCAAGTCTGGTGCCAGCAGCCGCGGTAATTCCAGCTCCACTAGCGTATATTAAAGTTGTTGCGGTTAAAACGTTCGAAGTTGATTGCCCGTCCAGACACGTGACCGCCACGGGCGCCCGGTTACACGCCGGGGCCGTTCGTGCGCGCGCTCACGGCTGCGACTCACAATGGTGTACTTGGGCGTTACTCTGTGAACGAGTACCGTGCTACCGGTTAACTCCGGCACGGGCTCCTCATGGTGCTCAAGATACTCACATTTACCTTGAACAAATTAGAGTGCTCAAAGCAGGCTAAGACAAAGCGTCCGGCCCCCCCGTGGGGTTGGCGTTGGCCGAGAATAATCTTGCATGGAATAATGGAATATGACCTCGGTTTATACGATTTCGTTGGTTTGTCAGAAACCTAGAGGTAATGATTAACAGAAGTAGTTGGGGGCATTGGTATTACGGCGCGAGAGGTGAAATTCGTAGACCGTCGTAGGACCAACTGAAGCGAAAGCGTTTGCCATGGATGCTTTCTTTAATCAAGAACGAAAGTTAGAGGATCGAAGGCGATTAGATACCGCCCTAGTTCTAACCGTAAACGATGCCAATTAGCAATTGGGAGACGCTACCCCTATTCGGTGCTCTCAGTCGCTTCCGGGAAACCAAAATCGGGTTCCGGGGGAAGTATGGTTGCAAAGTTGAAACTTAAAGGAATTGACGGAAGGGCACCACAAGAAGTGGAGCTTGCGGCTTAATTTGACTCAACACGGGAAAATTTACCAGGTCCAAACTTATCGAGGTAAGACAGATTGATAGCTCTTTCTCAAATTTAAGGGTAGTGGTGCATGGCCGTTCTTAGTTCGTGGAATGATTTGTCTGGTTAATTCCGATAACGAACGTGACTCAAACATGCTAACTAGAACGCTGTCAGCAGTGCGCCTCCGGGCGCACCTGACGTTACAGCCGGGCGGCGCCTTCACGGGCGGTCGTCGGCTACGTTTGCCCTGCTTAGCGGGACAACTTGTGTTTAGCAAGCTGAGAATGAGCGATAACAGGTCCGTGATGCCCTTAGATGTTCTGGGCTGCACGCGTGCTACAATGTGGGTCGCAGCGTGTTCTCGCCAATAGGCGCCCCCATTCCGAGAGGAACGGGAAATCACTAAAATGCCCATCTAGTCGGGATTGGGGACTGCAACGGTCCCCATGAACCTGGAATTTCTAGTAAGCACTAGTCATTAGCTAGTGCTGATTACGTCCCTGCCCTTTGTACACACCGCCCGTCGCTACTACCGATGGATTATTTAGTGAGGTTTCTGGAGGCTTACCTTCCGCGGTTCCTTCGTGAGCTGCAGCTGGCATGGCTGAAGTTGACCGAACTTGATGATTTAGAGGAAGTAAAAGTCGTAACAAGGTTTCCGTAGGTGAACCTGCGGAAGGATCATTACTGATGATCGTCCGCGAGTGACCAACCATGGGCTGCCTTCGGTGTAGCTCGGTCGCTCGCTTGCTATGTGTCAGAATTTGTTGAAAGCCAACTCGTTCGTTGTACACTTTGATGGGTGACCATCACTGTGTCTCCGTGCCGAGCTAGATCTCCCCTAGCCGTAAGGCACTTGAACGCCCCTTCGACGACGAGTTGCATGTGTGTGGTATGTGTCAGAATCTGGTGAAGCTTTCTGCATGTGATGTGCCTTGTGTGGATCCGTGGCCATTGCATTGTGTCTGGTGCTTAGATACCCAGACACTTAGAACGCTTGCGCGGAAAGCAAACTCGATCGTTGTACACTTTGATGGGTGACCATCACTGTGTCTCCGTGCCGTGCTAGATCCCCCCTAGCCGTAAGGCACTTTGAACGCCCCTTCGACGACGAGTTACAAGAGTGTGGTATGTGTCAGAATCTGGTGAAGCTTTCTGCATGTGATGTGCCTTGTGTGGATCCGTGGCCATTGCATTGTGTCTGGTGTGTAGGTACCCAGACACTTAGAACGCTTGCGCGGAAAGCAAACTCGATCGTTGTACACTTTGATGGGCAACCATCACTGTGTCTCCGTGCCGTGCTAGATCTCCCCTAGCCGTAAGGCACTTTGAACGCCCCTTCGACGACGAGTTACAAGAGTGTGGTATGTGTCATAATCTGGTGAAGCTTTCTGCATGTGATGTGCCTTGTGTGGATCCGTGGCCATTGCATTGTGTCTGGTGTGTAGGTACCCAGACACTTAAGCAAACTCGATCGTTGTACACTGTGATGGGCGAGCATCACTGTGTCTCCGTGCCGTGTAAGAGCTCCCCTGGCCATCAGGCACTTGAAAGGTCCTTCGACGACGAGTTACAATAGTGGTGTGTTAGATACGTCAGGTGATGGTATCTACTGTTGTGCAATACGTATCCGGCCACGGCACGGAACGAACGGGAACTGTGGTGCAGACATACAAAGAGTTAAGCCTATTAGTCATTAACTCTAAGGACGGGGCCATGGGGCGGTACGCAAAGGATACGGATGAGCGAGTATGCAGGCCCAATACTCAATAGCTCGATCCGATCCAAGCACATGAGTTGACTGCGGCGCCAGGTTAACCAATGTGCTAGATTCTATTTGGCCAGTAGAATCTTGTGTCTTATGCGATTTGATACCAAGACACCAGAACGAAAGTTAGTTGAAGAGTTATTAAACTCTTATGAAGTATGGTTGTGCAATCACAACTTATGACTTTAACCTATAAAGTGGATATGGACTTGCAATTATAACATGGAATCTCTACACACCCCATGAGCTCGATCCAATCCACGCACACGAGTTGCCTGAGTAGCGACAGGTATACCGATGTGCAATACGTATCCGGCCACGGCACGGAACGAACGGGAACTGTGGTGCAGACATACAAAGAGTTAAGCCTACTAGTCATTAACTCTAAGGACGGGGCCATGGGGCGGTACGCAAAGGATACGGATGAGCGAGTATGCAGGCCCAATACTCAATAGCTCGATCCGATCCAAGCACATGAGTTGACTGCGGCGCCAGGTTAACCAATGTGCTAGATTCTATTTGGCCAGTAGAATCTTGTGTCTTACGCGATTTGATACCAAGACACCAGAACGAAAGTTAGTTGAAGAGTGATTAAACTCTTATGAAGAATGGTTGTGCAATCACAACTTATGACTTTAACCTATAAAGTGGATATGGACTATCAATTATAACATGGGGCACACACCATGTTCTCGATCCAATCCACGCACACGAGTTGCCTGAGTAGCGACAGGTATACCGATGTGCAATACGTATCCGGCCATAGGCACGGAACGAACAGGAACTGTGGTGCAGACATACAAGGGCCATGGGGCGGTACGCAAAGGATACGGATGAGCGAGTATGCAGGCCCAATACTCAATAGCTCGATCCGATCCAAGCACATGAGTTGACTGCGGCGTCAGGTTAACCGATGTGCAATACGTATCCGGCCATAGGCACGGAACGAACAGGAACTGTGGTGCAGACATACAAGGGCCATGGGGCGGTACGCAAAGGATACGGATGAGCGAGTATGCAGGCCCAATACTCAATAGCTCGATCCGATCCAAGCA
>NW_026045158.1:182500-197500 GCF_943734845.2 Anopheles funestus
GCCAGAAGTACCGACAAGTACCACCATAGAAGCCCGAGTAGAGCGAAATGTGGGCCAAAGTACCGAGTAGTTGCCACAAATGCCCAAATGGATACCAAAATGTGGTACCAAGTACCTAACTGTTGCAACAAATGCTAGCTTTCTGAGCAAAAGCTGTGGACCAATTTCGTAGAAGAACCGCCTAGGCGAAAAGGCAAAAATCGCCGAAGCTGGCCCGCTCGCAGAGCTCGCGGGCCAGGAGATACTCATAGGGCGATTTACTAGAGTGGGGAACTTGAGAATTTTTGTGTCCGAGACTTTGGGCAACTTCGCGGCCGCCCCCTTAAAGTAAAAGATTTTCTCTGGGTGCCTAAAATTCGCAATTCCCGCAAAGTCGGGAAGACGTTAAAGTTTTTGACCAAAAAATGGCCATCGATTTAAGGTGATTTTCCAATAAGAAAATGCTTCCTATTTTGAACTTTTTCGAATATTTCCTAAACTAAGCGTCGGAGCACATGGCCGTGGAGGAACTTTTGGTAGCTTTTGGCAAGGGCTATCGGATGAAATAATGCGAAAGGCCATCGGAGCGATATTGGATAAATGCGGGCCCATAAACGTACCTAAGAAGTGAAAATTGGTACCTTGCACGCAGGATGCAAGAAATGCTTGAGTGTTAACCATCATCGGTACCAAGTACCTAGGTTATATCGAGTGCGTAGATGGAAGTCGGTACCAAAGGGAAACCTTCCTAGGCTAGGTGCACGCAAGTGAGTATGGATCGATCAGTAGAAAGATGGGAAGCCATAGGAAACCTTCCTAGGCTAGGTGCACGCAAGTGAGTATGGATCGATCAGTAGAAAGATGGGAAGCCATAGGAAACCTTCCTAGGCTAGGTGCACGCAAGTGAGTATGGATCGATCAGTAGAAAGATGGGAAGCCATAGGAAACCTTCCTAGGCTAGGTGCACGCAAGTGAGTATGGATCGATCAGTAGAAAGATGGGAAGCCATAGGAAACCTTCCTAGGCTAGGTGCACGCAAGTGAGTATGGATCGATCAGTAGAAAGATGGGAAGCCCAAGGAAACCTTCCTAGGCTAGGTGCACGCAAGTGAGTATGGATCGATCAGTAGAAAGATGGGAAGCCCAAGGAAACCTTCCTAGGCTAGGTGCACGCAAGTGAGTATGGATCGATCAGTAGAAAGATGGGAAGCCATAGGAAACCTTCCTAGGCTAGGTGCACGCAAGTGAGTATGGATCGATCAGTAGAAAGATGGGAAGCCATAGGAAACCTTCCTAGGCTAGGTGCACGCAAGTGAGTATGGATCGATCAGTAGAAAGATGGGAAGCCCAAGGAAACCTTCCTAGGCTAGGTGCACGCAAGTGAGTATGGATCGATCAGTAGAAAGATGGGAAGCCATAGGAAACCTTCCTAGGCTAGGTGCACGCAAGTGAGTATGGATCGATCAGTAGAAAGATGGGAAGCCATAGGAAACCTTCCTAGGCTAGGTGCACGCAAGTGAGTATGGATCGATCAGTAGAAAGATGGGAAGCCATAGGAAACCTTCCTAGGCTAGGTGCACGCAAGTGAGTATGGATCGATCAGTAGAAAGTGGGAAGCCCAGTACCAAATGCCCTAGTGAAGACCGTAAACGAATATCATGAACCGATAAGGAGCACCAAATGCCCTAGTGAAGACCGTAAACGAATATCATGAACCGATAAGGAGCACCAAATGCCCTAGTGAAGACCGTAAACGAATATCATGAACCGATAAGGAGCACCAAATGCCCTAGTGAAGACCGTAAACGAATATCATGAACCGATAAGGAGCACCAAATGCCCTAGTGAAGACCGTAAACGAATATCATGAACCGAGAAGTAGCAACGAATGCCTGAAAAAGTACCAAGTCCACGGTATAGAGTAACGAGAGTTAACCGCCGTGATGTATGCAATGAGGGCAGCCATTGCATGGGTTCTGGACTTGGTTCGCGAATAACTTTTTTGCTAGACATCGGACAAAGTTGACGTGGAAGAACGAAATGTAGCATTTGGTGCCACCTATCCAAAACTTTTTCAAGATTGAAGATCCGATCGATACAGCCTGAGTTATAGGAAAAAGTTGGTGCAAAATTGAGCATTTTTAATGGTGAAAAATCGGTACTCCTCGAATAGCTCCTGTTGGAAGCATCGGACCACATGGTCGTGGAGGAACATATTGTAGCGCGCGGTGTCAAGTATCGACACCCAAAACCGCATGTCCGATGGACGGAAAATGACCAAGTTATAGTGAAAACTTGGTTGCACCAAATTCCCGAAGAAGTGCAACGAGAAGGTGAATGCGATGGTTGTTCGTCGAATAGCTCCGGCCACAGACATGGTAGCGATTAGTGGTGCATGGAAGAAATCTAGCCACAAGTGCCATCTACCCATGGCCAGAAGAAAGTGTGGCGCTATCTTGGATACCGGCGGAGCTATGGGACAAATATGGGCCAAAAATGGTGCCAGGTGGACCAAAAACCCGAAAAAGTACCGGGGTAATGCGATGGTTGTTCGTCGAATAGCTCCGGCCACAGACATGGTAGCGATTAGTGGTGCATGGAAGAAATCTAGCCACAAGTGCCATCTACCCATGGCCAGAAGAAAGTGTGGCCATATCTTGGATACCGGCGGAGCTATGGGGCAAATACGGGCCCAAAATGGTGCCAGGTGGACCAAAACCCGAAAAAGTACCTGGTTAATGCGATGGTTGTTCGTCGAATAGCTCCGGCCACAGACATGGTAGCGATTAGTGGTGCATGGAAGAAATCTAGCCACAAGTGCCATCTACCCATGGCCAGAACAAAGTGTGGCCATATCTTGGATACCGGCGGAGCTATGGGGCAAATACGGGCCAACAATGGTGCCAGGTGGACCAAAAATCCGACCAAGTGCGCGAGGCGCTTTCGTGAATAGCTCCGGCCACAGACATGGTAGCGATTAGTGGTGCATGGAAGAAATCTAGCCACAAGTGCCATCTACCCATGGCCAGAAGAAAGTGTGGCCATATCTTGGATACCGGCGGAGCTATGGGGCAAATACGGGCCAAAAATGGTGCAAGTTGGACCAAAAATCCGAAAAAGTACCTAGGTAAATGCGATGGTTGTTCGTCGAATAGCTCCGGCCACAGACATGGTAGCGATTAGTGGTGCATGGAAGAAATCTAGCCACAAGTGCCATCTACCCATGGCCAGAAGAAAGTGTGGCCATATCTTGGATACCGGCGGAGCTATGGGGCAAATATGGGCCAAAAATGGTGCAAGTTGGACCAAAAATCTGAAAAAGTACCTAGTTAAATGCGATGGTTGTTCGTCGAATAGCTCCGGCCACAGACATGGTAGCGATTAGTGGTGCATGGAAGAAATCTAGCCACAAGTGCCATCTACCCATGGCCAGAAGAAAGTGTGGCCATATCTTGGATACCGGCGGAGCTATGGGGCAAATATGGGCCAAAAATGGTGCAAGTTGGACCAAAAATCTGAAAAAGTACCTAGGTAAATGCGATGGTTGTTCGTCGAATAGCTCCGGCCACAGACATGGTAGCGATTAGTGGTGCATGGAAGAAATCTAGCCACAAGTGCCATCTACCCATGGCCAGAAGAAAGTGTGGCCATATCTTGGATACCGGCGGAGCTATGGGGCAAATATGGGCCAAAAATGGGTAAAATTGTACGGTCCAAAGCCAAGGGTAAATTTTTTTATTCCTCTAATAACTTCTAGCACAGACATTGAATCGGTTGGTGATGTATGGATGAAATGTAGCAAACAGTTGGAACTACCCATAAAATCTTAAAGATTGACGATCCAATGTATAGAACCGGAGTAATGTGCGATACTTGGTGAAAAATCGAGTGAAAAATTAGCTATAAACTGTTTTTGGCCCATAACTCGAATACTAGACATCGGAAGGGGGGGTCGTAGAACGATTTTTTGTTGCCCTATCGATTCCCTATCGAACGAGCAAAAGTTGTTTTTTTGACCAAAAAGGACCCCTACTCTAGTAAAATTGGCCTGATTTTACTAGTCCCCGGTACCCGTACAGGCAAAATGAGCAAAATGCTCAAGTATGAATGGTTTTTGGCCCATAACTCGAATACTAGACGTCGCAGGGGGGTGTCATGGAACAATTTTTGGTAGCCCTTGAAATTATCTATCGAATGACATATACTTGATTTTTGGCCAAAAAGTTCCCTAGACTAGTAAAAATCGCATCATTTTACTAGAGTCGGGTACCCTGGACGAAAAACCGCTATAATTGCGGTTTTTGGCTAATAACTCGAATACTAGACGTCGCAGGGGGGTGTCGTGGAACAATTTTTGGTAGCCCTTGAAATTATCTATCGAATGACATATACTTGATTTTTGGCCAAAAAGTTCCCTAGACTAGTAAAAATCGCATCATTTTACTAGAGTCGGGTACCCTGGACGAAAAACCGCTATAGTTGCGGTTTTTGGCTAATAACTCTAATACTAGACGTCGGAGGGGGGTGTCGTGGAACAATTTTTGGTAGCCCTTGAAATTATCTATCGAATGACATATACTTGATTTTTGGCCAAAAAGTTCCCTAGACTAGTAAAAATCGCATCATTTTACTAGAGTCGGGTACCCTGGACGAAAAACCGCTATAGTTGCGGTTTTTGGCCAATAACTCGAATACTAGACGTCGGAGGGGGGTGCCGTAGAACAATTTTTTGTAGCCCTTGAAATTACCTTTCGAATGATATATAGTGGTTTTTTGGTCAAACAGTGACCCCGAGACTAGTAACCCTCCATACACAAAACCGCCTAAAAAGTTTTGGTTTTGCAAAATTTTGAAAAGTGCGTCAAAAAAATTTTTTCAAAAAGTACCAAATCGTGATCAGAACTCACTATAGACCATAAAAAGTGAAATCCGATGGTCATTTGCAACACTTGGTCAATCGAGAAAAATTTCACTTTTTTACTAGAGTCGGGTACCCTGAACGAAAAATCGCTCAAGTGATGGTTTTTGGCCAATAACTCGAATACTAGACGTCGGAGGGGGGTGCCGTAGAACAATTTTTTGTAGCCCTTGAAATTACCTTTCGAATGATATATAGTGGTTTTTCGGTCAAACAGTGACCCCGAGACTAGTAACCCTCCATACACAAAACCGCCTACAAAAACTTTGTTTTGAAAAATTTTGAAAAGTTCAAAAAAATTTTTTTTTCAAAAACTACTAAAACGTGATAAGAACTTACTATAGACCATAAAAAGTGATATCCGATGATAATTTGCAAAAGTTGGTAACTAGTAAAAAATTTCACTTTTTTACTAGAGTCGGTGCAACGAGGAAAAAAAAGTCCGTGATGGAGAAAAATGGCACGTTTTCCACGCCTGTACGCTTTCGTTTACTATATAGGGGGTAGGTGAGCCAGAAGCATGATTTTGACTGAGTATGTATCTTTATGAATTGGACCCTTCTAAATCGATTGAGACTACCCCCAGGACGATCGGACGACTGCTTCTGGCTCAAAATGTGGTTTTTAGATTTTGATCGTCAATTATGCGAGAAAAAATCGATTAGAAGTAAAGATACGAAATGCTTGGTCTAAGTTGGGAAACGACTTCGGATATTTGTTGGACGTTGTCGTAGAAGGTCCGAGGACCAAGGAAAAGTGATTTCCAAGTGGATTTATGCACTATTAGTCGATGGTAAGATGTGAAATTAGTAGAACTTACCATACAGTTTGCGAAGTTGAAGCAATCGGTTGGTGAATATGGTACTGTCTGTCCAATTTGGTGGTTCGGAATGAGTGAAACGATGTTGATGATGGATAGACGTTCCGATTGCCCCCGATCGGGGAACATATAGTGGTCTTTAAGGTCCAAGTACCTATGTTTTGGTAAGCAGAACTGAGAGTTAAAGGATGAAAGTCGGCCATTCCTAATATCATCCTATCGGTGGTTCGCGAGTTGTTTGAGGACCGGAGCAGCTCGCGATGAAACGGTCCTAGGGTATTGGTTATCCATCCAAGGAAGAGTAAATGCGATCCTAGATGTGTGTCGTTGGCCGTTCTACCGGTATCGCCTATCGATGAGATATCGACGGGCATGCCTTACTCGAAAGTTGAATTCTAGGATCGATGGTCAAACAGACCTATGAGCGATAAACCAAACTGAACACGTATTGATGTCGGCTTTTCCTATCATTTGATGCCGCAGGTTGTTTAGGGACCGGAGCAACTTGCGGCCGAGACGGTCCCCGGGGGTTTCTTTCTCCAAGGAGTGGAAACTATTAAGCAAGAGTTGTAGCAAGATACGATCCTCTGATGTGTCGTTGGCCGTTCATGCGGTATCGCCTGTCGATGAGATATCGATGGGCATGCCTTACTCTACCGACCTTCTAATTGAGAGTATTAATCAGGGATCGATGGTCAAACAGACCAATGAGCGATAAACCAAACTGAACACGTATTGATGTCGGCTTTTCCTATCATTTGATGCCGCAGGTTGTTTAGGGACCGGAGCAGCTTGCGGCCGAGACGGTCCCCGGGGGTTTCTTTCTCCAAGGAGAAGAAACGATTAAGCAAAAGTTGTAGCAAGATACGATCCTCTGATGTGTCGTTGGCCGTTCAAGCGGTATCGCCTGTCGATGAGATATCGATGGGCATGCCTTACTCTCCCGACTGGATTACTGAGAGTTTAATCAGGGATCGATGGTCAAACAGACCAATGAGCGATAAACCAAACTGAACACGTATTGATGTCGGCATTTCCTATCATTTGTCGCAGGTTGTTTAGGGACCGGAGCAGCTTGCGACCGAGACGGTCCCCGGGGGTTTCTTTCTCCAAGGAGTGGAAACGATTAAGCAAAAGTCGTAGCAATAATCGATCACCTGATGTGTCGTTGGCCGTTCTTGCGGTATCGCCTGTCGATGAGATATCGATGGGCATGCCTTACTCTCCTGACTGTTTAATTGAGAGTTATAATCAGGGATCGATGGTCAAAAAGACCTATGAGCGATAAACCAAACTGAACACGTATTGATGTCGGCATTTCCTATCATTTGTCGCAGGTTGTTTGGGGACCGGAGCAGCTTGCGACCGAGACGGTCCCTTCCCGAAAGATGGTGAACCGAGTCGTCTGGCGTAAAAACCGGACGACTCGAAAGGGCTTGACCCTTTCAAGTGAGCGATAATCACATTCTACGCTCAGTTCGACAGCTGCAAGGCAATCACTCGCTATGTTCAGAGCTAATACATGCAACATGCCGGCATTGTTTCCACCGACGCATGGATTCAAGACTGGTGCACTTATTAGTTAAACCGTTCGCCTCCGGGTGACTCGAGTTCAAGTCTGGATGAGGATTGTTCTTGCTGGTAATAGCTTGAGCCCCTGAATAAGGGGTCGAAGCGTACATTTTGAGAGTTAATGTACAACATATTACCAAATCGGCACCATGGGTTCGGGTGCAAGTGATGTAACCGTGAAAGATGTTGAGCAGCCCAACATCGGTTTACACACGCATAATAGGAAGGCAGCGCTGTCGACTGGTCAGTCGTGTAAGAAGTGTGCATTATCGATCACAAATATATTGGTGATCTGTAGGTTGCGCATACACCATGCCCGGTGTAAAGTGCCGTGGTCCCCCCCGGGGGGCTGCATCAAACCGTTCGCCACGCGAACTACCCAATGGAACGAACTCGATGCATTTAATAAGAAGAAGAGATGATAATGAAACACGGTCGATTTAAGAGTTGAAAACGTTGAAATGCCTATAAGCAAGTCTTAAGTTGGTGGTTTCGTTGTGCCCCAACAAATTGGTGCCTTACCCTACACCAAAGAGCCATTCAACATGGTTCAAGTGAGCGATAATCACATTCTACGCTCAGTTCGACAGCTACAAGGCAATCACTCGCTATGTTCAGAGCTAATACATGCAACATGCCGGCATTGTTTCCACCGACGCATGGATTCAAGACTGGTGCACTTATTAGTTAAACCGTTCGCCTCCGGGTGTTTCGAGTTCAAGTCTGGATGAGGATTGTTCTTGCTGGTAATAGCTTGAGCCCCTGAATAAGGGGTCGAAGCGTACATCTTGAGACCATGTACAACATATTACCAAATCGGCACCATGGGTTCGGGTGCAAGTGATGTAACCGTGAAAGATGTTGAGCAGCCCAACATCGGTTTACACACGCATAATAGGAAGGCAGCGCTGTCGACTGGTCAGTCGTGTAAGAAGTGTGCATTATCGATCTCCAATATATGAGCTCAGTATGACAGCCCAATTGGTAATCCTCGGGACCTCCAGAAGGGAAGCTGGATGAGGATTACCAAATCGAAAGTTGATAAGTGTAGTGGTACCACTTAGTCAACTTGTATCCCGAAAGATGGTGAACCGAGTCGTCTGGCGTAAAAACCGGACGACTCGAAAGGGCTTGACCCTTTCAAGTGAGCGATAATCACATTCTACGCTCAGTTCGACAGCTGCAAGGCAATCACTCGCTATGTTCAGAGCTAATACATGCAACATGCCGGCATTGTTTCCACCGACGCATGGATTCAAGACTGGTGCACTTATTAGTTAAACCGTTCGCCTCCGGGTGTTTCGAGTTCAAGTCTGGATGAGGATTGATCTTGCTGGTAATAGCTTGAGCCCCTGAATAAGGGGTCGAAGCGTACATCTTGAGACCATGTACAACATATTACCAAATCGGCACCATGGGTTCGGGTGCAAGTGATGTAACCGTGAAAGATGTTGAGCAGCCCAACATCGGTTTACACACGCATAATAGGAAGGCAGCGCTGTCGACTGGTCAGTCGTGTAAGAAGTGTGCATTATCGATCACAAATATATTGGTGATCTGTAGGTTGCGCATACACCATGCCCGGTGTAAAGTGCCGTGGTCCCCCCCGGGGGGCTGCATCAAACCGTTCGCCACGCGAACTACCCAATGGAACGAACTCGATGCATTTAATAAGAAGAAGAGATGATAATGAAACACGGTCGATTTAAGAGTTGAAAACGTTGAAATGCCTATAAGCAAGTCTTAAGTTGGTGGTTTCGTTGTGCCCCAACAAATTGGTGCCTTACCCTACACCAAAGAGCCATTCAACATGGTTCAAGTGAGCGATAATCACGCTCTACGCTCAGTATGACAGCTGCAAGGCAATCACTCGCTAAGTTCAGAGCTAATACATGCAACACGCCGGCATTGTTTCCACCGACGCATGGATTCAAGACTGGTGCACTTATTAGTTAAACCGTTCGCCTCCGGGTGTTTCGAGTTCAAGTCTGGATGAGGATTGTTCTTGCTGGTAATAGCTTGAGCCCCTGAATAAGGGGCCGAAGCGTACATCTTGAGAGTAAATGTACAACATATTACCAAATCGGCACCGTGGGTTCTGGTGCAAGTGATGTAACCATGAAAGATGTTGAGCAGCCCAACATCGGTTTACACACGCATAAGGGGTTTATTGTTATCTGTAGGTTGCGCATACACCATACCCGGTGTAAAGTGCCGTGGTCCCCCAGGGGGCTGCATCAAAACGTTCGCCATGCGAACTACCCAATGGAACGAACTCGATATATTGAAAGAGATGAACAATTAATAGCGAGAATAGGGGCCCGGAAGCAATTCCGCGGCCCTACGGTCGATTCAAGAGTTGAAACGTTGTACAATCGTGGATAGCACCTAGTGCTAATATGGTGAGAGATAATGTGTGAGGAAATATAGTTTCCTAAAGTTTAGTTAGTGGTTTCCGTTGTGCCCTAACAAACTTAAAGTTGGTGGTGACCGTTACACCCCAACAAATTGGTGCCTTACCCAACACCAAAGAGCCATTCCATATGGTTCTAGAGAGAGAGAGTTGTGTGGAAATTTATTTCCCACTAAGCGAGTGTGTGTCTGTAGTGGAACGAATTCTGGTTGATCCTACCAGTAATATACGCTTGTCTCAAAGGTTAAGCCATGCATGTCTAAGTACAAACATAAATGAATGTGAAACCGCATAAGGCTCAGTATAACAGCTATAATTCACAAGATCATCCTACCACTAGTTACTTGGATAACTGTGGAAAATCCAGAGCTAATACATGCAACATGCCGGGACTGTTGCCCTCGCGGGTAGCTGAACTGGTGCACTTATTAGTTAAACCAATCGCCTCCGGGCGGCTTGAGTTGAAGTCTGGATAAGGACGCAGATCGTATGGTCGCTTGTCGACTGACGACAGATCTTTCAAATGTCTGCCCTATCAACTATTGATGGTAGTGTAGAGGACTACCATGGTTGCGACGGGTAACGGGGAATCAGGGTTCGATTCCGGAGAGGGAGCCTGAGAAATGGCTACCACATCCAAGGAAGGCAGCAGGCGCGTAAATTACCCAATCCCAGTACGGGGAGGTAGTGACGAGAAATAACAATATGGACCTCTCTAACGATGGTCCATAATTGGAATGAGTTGAGTATAAATCCTTCAACAAGGATCAAGTGGAGGGCAAGTCTGGTGCCAGCAGCCGCGGTAATTCCAGCTCCACTAGCGTATATTAAAGTTGTTGCGGTTAAAACGTTCGAAGTTGATTGCCCGTCCAGACACGTGACCGCCACGGGCGCCCGGTTACACGCCGGGGCCGTTCGTGCGCGCGCTCACGGCTGCGACTCACAATGGTGTACTTGGGCGTTACTCTGTGAACGAGTACCGTGCTACCGGTTAACTCCGGCACGGGCTCCTCATGGTGCTCAAGATACTCACATTTACCTTGAACAAATTAGAGTGCTCAAAGCAGGCTAAGACAAAGCGTCCGGCCCCCCCGTGGGGTTGGCGTTGGCCGAGAATAATCTTGCATGGAATAATGGAATATGACCTCGGTTTATACGATTTCGTTGGTTTGTCAGAAACCTAGAGGTAATGATTAACAGAAGTAGTTGGGGGCATTGGTATTACGGCGCGAGAGGTGAAATTCGTAGACCGTCGTAGGACCAACTGAAGCGAAAGCGTTTGCCATGGATGCTTTCTTTAATCAAGAACGAAAGTTAGAGGATCGAAGGCGATTAGATACCGCCCTAGTTCTAACCGTAAACGATGCCAATTAGCAATTGGGAGACGCTACCCCTATTCGGTGCTCTCAGTCGCTTCCGGGAAACCAAAATCGGGTTCCGGGGGAAGTATGGTTGCAAAGTTGAAACTTAAAGGAATTGACGGAAGGGCACCACAAGAAGTGGAGCTTGCGGCTTAATTTGACTCAACACGGGAAAATTTACCAGGTCCAAACTTATCGAGGTAAGACAGATTGATAGCTCTTTCTCAAATTTAAGGGTAGTGGTGCATGGCCGTTCTTAGTTCGTGGAATGATTTGTCTGGTTAATTCCGATAACGAACGTGACTCAAACATGCTAACTAGAACGCTGTCAGCAGTGCGCCTCCGGGCGCACCTGACGTTACAGCCGGGCGGCGCCTTCACGGGCGGTCGTCGGCTACGTTTGCCCTGCTTAGCGGGACAACTTGTGTTTAGCAAGCTGAGAATGAGCGATAACAGGTCCGTGATGCCCTTAGATGTTCTGGGCTGCACGCGTGCTACAATGTGGGTCGCAGCGTGTTCTCGCCAATAGGCGCCCCCATTCCGAGAGGAACGGGAAATCACTAAAATGCCCATCTAGTCGGGATTGGGGACTGCAACGGTCCCCATGAACCTGGAATTTCTAGTAAGCACTAGTCATTAGCTAGTGCTGATTACGTCCCTGCCCTTTGTACACACCGCCCGTCGCTACTACCGATGGATTATTTAGTGAGGTTTCTGGAGGCTTACCTTCCGCGGTTCCTTCGTGAGCTGCAGCTGGCATGGCTGAAGTTGACCGAACTTGATGATTTAGAGGAAGTAAAAGTCGTAACAAGGTTTCCGTAGGTGAACCTGCGGAAGGATCATTACTGATGATCGTCCGCGAGTGACCAACCATGGGCTGCCTTCGGTGTAGCTCGGTCGCTCGCTTGCTATGTGTCAGAATTTGTTGAAAGCCAACTCGTTCGTTGTACACTTTGATGGGTGACCATCACTGTGTCTCCGTGCCGAGCTAGATCTCCCCTAGCCGTAAGGCACTTGAACGCCCCTTCGACGACGAGTTGCATGTGTGTGGTATGTGTCAGAATCTGGTGAAGCTTTCTGCATGTGATGTGCCTTGTGTGGATCCGTGGCCATTGCATTGTGTCTGGTGCTTAGATACCCAGACACTTAGAACGCTTGCGCGGAAAGCAAACTCGATCGTTGTACACTTTGATGGGTGACCATCACTGTGTCTCCGTGCCGTGCTAGATCCCCCCTAGCCGTAAGGCACTTTGAACGCCCCTTCGACGACGAGTTACAAGAGTGTGGTATGTGTCAGAATCTGGTGAAGCTTTCTGCATGTGATGTGCCTTGTGTGGATCCGTGGCCATTGCATTGTGTCTGGTGTGTAGGTACCCAGACACTTAGAACGCTTGCGCGGAAAGCAAACTCGATCGTTGTACACTTTGATGGGCAACCATCACTGTGTCTCCGTGCCGTGCTAGATCTCCCCTAGCCGTAAGGCACTTTGAACGCCCCTTCGACGACGAGTTACAAGAGTGTGGTATGTGTCATAATCTGGTGAAGCTTTCTGCATGTGATGTGCCTTGTGTGGATCCGTGGCCATTGCATTGTGTCTGGTGTGTAGGTACCCAGACACTTAAGCAAACTCGATCGTTGTACACTGTGATGGGCGAGCATCACTGTGTCTCCGTGCCGTGTAAGAGCTCCCCTGGCCATCAGGCACTTGAAAGGTCCTTCGACGACGAGTTACAATAGTGGTGTGTTAGATACGTCAGGTGATGGTATCTACTGTTGTGCAATACGTATCCGGCCACGGCACGGAACGAACGGGAACTGTGGTGCAGACATACAAAGAGTTAAGCCTATTAGTCATTAACTCTAAGGACGGGGCCATGGGGCGGTACGCAAAGGATACGGATGAGCGAGTATGCAGGCCCAATACTCAATAGCTCGATCCGATCCAAGCACATGAGTTGACTGCGGCGCCAGGTTAACCAATGTGCTAGATTCTATTTGGCCAGTAGAATCTTGTGTCTTATGCGATTTGATACCAAGACACCAGAACGAAAGTTAGTTGAAGAGTTATTAAACTCTTATGAAGTATGGTTGTGCAATCACAACTTATGACTTTAACCTATAAAGTGGATATGGACTTGCAATTATAACATGGAATCTCTACACACCCCATGAGCTCGATCCAATCCACGCACACGAGTTGCCTGAGTAGCGACAGGTATACCGATGTGCAATACGTATCCGGCCACGGCACGGAACGAACGGGAACTGTGGTGCAGACATACAAAGAGTTAAGCCTACTAGTCATTAACTCTAAGGACGGGGCCATGGGGCGGTACGCAAAGGATACGGATGAGCGAGTATGCAGGCCCAATACTCAATAGCTCGATCCGATCCAAGCACATGAGTTGACTGCGGCGCCAGGTTAACCAATGTGCTAGATTCTATTTGGCCAGTAGAATCTTGTGTCTTACGCGATTTGATACCAAGACACCAGAACGAAAGTTAGTTGAAGAGTGATTAAACTCTTATGAAGAATGGTTGTGCAATCACAACTTATGACTTTAACCTATAAAGTGGATATGGACTATCAATTATAACATGGGGCACACACCATGTTCTCGATCCAATCCACGCACACGAGTTGCCTGAGTAGCGACAGGTATACCGATGTGCAATACGTATCCGGCCATAGGCACGGAACGAACAGGAACTGTGGTGCAGACATACAAGGGCCATGGGGCGGTACGCAAAGGATACGGATGAGCGAGTATGCAGGCCCAATACTCAATAGCTCGATCCGATCCAAGCACATGAGTTGACTGCGGCGTCAGGTTAACCGATGTGCAATACGTATCCGGCCATAGGCACGGAACGAACAGGAACTGTGGTGCAGACATACAAGGGCCATGGGGCGGTACGCAAAGGATACGGATGAGCGAGTATGCAGGCCCAATACTCAATAGCTCGATCCGATCCAAGCACATGAGTTGACTGCGGCGCCAGGTTAACCGATGTGCTAAGAGAGTTGTTCCTGGGCCTTCAAAGTGACTTCAAAACTATCTTAGCGAATGGTGGCCATGGGCGTAGACATGAGCCACAAGTCACAAGGCCTGGGACTATTGGGTAATAAAGACAACTTAGTCAGAAAGTTAGTCTTTGGACGTACCACCGGGATTGTGTTACATTGGGAACCTTACTATAAAACCCTAGGCAGGGGATCACTCGGCTCATGGATCGATGAAGACCGCAGCTAAATGCGCGTCACAATGTGAACTGCAGGACACATGAACACCGATAAGTTGAACGCATATTGCGCGTCGGACGATTAAACCCGGCCGATGCACACATTCTTGAGTGCCTATCAATTCCTTGATATACAACAAACCAAACTTCAGGGTGGAGCGTGCCACAATAGAACACTATGGCGAGCAGCCCGTCTAGTGTCGTGGGGGAAACACGCTTCCACACTGTGCATAATGGCGTGCTCGGGACCTTTGTTGGGACCGCAGGGCGCTGAAAGTAAAGGGGTGAACCGCATAAATCGCACGCACGTAAACGCGCACACACACAAATAGAGTGAGACGTATCGTAGGATACCGCTAAGAGTACGTTGTGAAACATGGGGAAATTCAATCGAAAACCTCTTTGATGTCCAAGAATTCGTTGACCGTATCCGTCGTAATACTGGATCAACGTGCTTGGGGGAAAACGTCAAAGGGTTTTATAATAGTGGTGCATGATTAACCCATCGATGCCCGAGGGGAACATGTTGTCCAATACAATAGTGGTGCAGTTGGCTCGACATGCTCGGGGGGAGACATCGTGGGTCCAAGTCGACCAAGTCGACCGGGAGTTGTTGTTGAGAGATCGAATCAAAACGATGCCGAGCGGAACTCGTTGTCCTTATTGGAGTGATATTCGGACAACGTGCTCGGGGG
>NW_026045158.1:202500-222500 GCF_943734845.2 Anopheles funestus
GCCCCTCCGACCAAACTGGGGCCCCGTAGCGCAGGATGGAGTCCGCTACGGCCGCCAGCAGTCGGGCACGCGACGACTTCGGTCCACTGTGGTTCGGCATGAGGCGCGTGACGGCTTCCGCGACCTTCATGGCCTTCGCTGCAGCCTGCTGAACGTGCGGCAACCATGACAGGTGGTCGTGCAACCAAACTCCAAGATAACGGATGGAGCGCTGGGATTGCACGACCACACCTCCGATGTTGATGCTCACGACCGGATGACGCTTCAGGGTGGAGATGAGCGTCATTTCCGTCTTCTCTGGCGCCAACGAGAGACGGTTCCGGTCCAGCCAGTCCATGATTACCGCGATGGCTCGTTCAGCAGTCGAGGAAGCGGCTTGGGGTGTCGTTGCGGGGACCAAGACGACAAGGTCATCAGCGTAGCCAATAACCTCGGCCCCCTCAGGCAACTGGACACCCAGGACCCCGTCGTACAGCACGTTCCAAAGCGTGGGTCCCAAAATGGAACCCTGTGGAACGCCCGCACTGATGTTACGCTCGACAGGGCCCTCGCTGGTGTCGATAACCAGCCGCCGGTCCTCGAAATAGCTCCTCAGTATCTGCTGCAGCGATGACGGTACCCCCTTGTCCCTCAGCGCGTTGGCGATGGCTTGCCAGGGCGCAGAGTTAAAGGCGTTGCGGATATCAAGTGCCACCACCATCAGGCAGCGCTTGTCTCGGGCGTTGGTGCGGCGAAAGGACATGGCCGTCCTGCCCGCTTCGACAACGCGCTGGATCGCACTGATGGTGGATCTGCCTCGCCGGAAACCGTACTGCCCGTCCGACAGCCGTTCCGCATCTGGTTCCTCCAGGAACTCGTTGAGGCGGTTAAGAATTAGGCGCTCCAACACCTTGCCGAGTGCGTCGAGCATACACAGCGGCCGGTAGGAGGAGCTTTCCCCGGGAGGCTTGCCAGGCTTTGGCAACAGTACCAGTCGTTGCCTCTTCCAGGGCGCTGGAAACGCACCCCGGTCCAGGCAGTCCTGGTACAAACGGACGAAAACCTCCGGGTACTTCCTAATGGCCGTCTTAACCGCCGCGTTGGGGATACCGTCCAGTCCAGGCGCTTTCCGGTTCGCCATCGATCCCACGATGGACAACAGCTCGCCCACGGTGACAGGGGTCAACGAAGAACTCCGCTCCTCGGTGTCGACGCTCGATGATTCAGCGTCCGGCCAGTCAACAGGCGGATGTGTCGGGAACAGATCGTTGGCTATCCGCTCCAACACGACACGGTCAGTCTCAGGTGGCACGAAGCAGCCACGAAGACGAGACATGACCACCCGATAACCGGCCCCAAACTCGTTGGTTTCCGCCTGTTGAATCAGCTCATCGAGCTGCGCTCGCTTGCTGGCCCGGACAGCCTTCTCGACGGCTCTCCTCGCCGACCGATGATGTGCAGCCACGATGCTGCGCTCCTGCAGGTCGGTGGTATGAAGCATCCGCTCGTGCACGGCCGCACACTCCTCCCGAAGACGCAAGATCTCCGGAGTCCACCAGAAGAGGTCTCGATGGGGGTCACGATGCGACATGGTGACGCGCTCCATCGTGTCGTCGCATGCATCTAGCATGGCGTCGACCATCCCCTCCTGGCTGACGGCTCGTTCCGGAAAACCGGCCGTCTGGAGTGCGGCTGCGAATGCCTCCACCGAAAACTGCGTCGTCTTCCATCTCCGGCCAGCGTGCCGAAACGTGGTGGATGACGAAGAGGACCCCTGTCCCCGCTGACGATGCTGCTGCTGTTGTCGCTGCTGCCTCCCGTTCAGGTGACGATGCTGCTGCTGCAGGTGCTGCTGCTGCTGGTGCTGCTGCTGCTGGTGCTGCTGCTGTTGTCGTCGCTGCTGGTCGAGAGTTGGAGGCCCCACGGTGAAGAAAATGTACCGGTGGTCCGACGCCGTATAGTGGCACGAAGTGGTGTTCGCTGCCACCTCCCAAGTGTCTGGACGAGCAATGGATGCGCTCGCGAAAGACACATCCACGACACTGGGAGTGGCGACTCCGTTGCCCACGAACGTCGGGACCGATCCTTGGTTCAGGATCACAAGCCCAAGCTGCCGAATTGTGTCCAGCAGCTCTTCACCGCGCCGGGTGGTACGTTGGCTACCCCACTCCTCATTCCAGGCGTTGAAATCGCCTGCCAGGACGATGCGAGGGTGGGGTTGGGCCTCCAACTCCACCGCCTCCAGAAGTTGCTCGAACTCGCCGGCGTTGAGACGTGGAGGGGCGTAACAGCTGATGAAGACCACCCCTCCAATCTGCGCAGCAGCCAACCCGGGCATGGCACAGCGCCAGACCCGCTGGATTGGAAGGTGGCCGGTTGCCACCACAGCTGCTCTCCCCGACGAATCCACCGTCCAGTTACCGCTGCCCTCTGGAGGTCGATACACCTCTGACAGCAGCAGCACGTCGACCCGCTTCGTGCGGGCTGTTTGCAGGGCCAGATCCTGGGCAGTGCGTCCACCACCCAGGTTGACCTGCATCACCCTCACTACACCCGACACTGTTGACCTTGTCGGCACGATGAGTGGCCCACTCGATGGGGCCCCTGGCAGACAATGCACTTAGCTGCCGACGTGCACTGACTAACGCGGTGGCCTACCTCGCCACACTGCAAACACTGACCCGTCCGGTCAGTTGAAGAACGGCAGTCCCGCGCCAGGTGCCCCATCAGCAGGCAACGGAAGCAGCGCTGACGGTCGAGCGGCTTCTTCGGCACTTCGCGGATGCCGCTGACACATTGGCAGAGTGTCAACTTCTGACCAATGAGACTCCGTGCCTTGGCCAGTGGGAGTCGAACACGCGCTCGCTTTGTGCCATCACGGAGCTCCCAAAGCTCGACGTGAGTGATGCCAGCCGCTGACCCCAGCTTCTCCTCAATGGCAAGCTTCACGTCACTCTCTTTGGCCAGAGAGTCGACGTTGGTGATGAGAAGCTCACCCATCTCCGTCACCACTCGTGCCTCGCCATCCTCACCTAGCGCTAGCTGGATCCGGCGAGCCAGCTCCGCGCTATCGACGTTCTTCCGCAACGGTACAAGCAGATGACCTTGCACGGTCCGGCGCCCCATGCCGATGTCTGCCCTGACGTCCTGCAGCTCCTGAGATGTACGCAGCTTCACGTACATCTCTGTCCAGGTTTTGTCCGAACCTGGGACCACCGCAATGCGGTCAGGACGCGGAGGACGCCCCTTAGACTGGGCACGATGCTGCTGATGTTGTTGCTGCTGACTCTGCTGCTGCTGCTGGCGCATCTGAGGTGGCCGGTACGGCTGGCCCACCTGCTGCGGTTGCTGCTGCTGCTGAGTCGAACGTTGCGATCGGCTCTTCCGACCGCTCACGACCGTAGCCCAGGACATCTGCTGCTGTTGCCGCTGCTGCTGACGTTGCGGTTGCTGCTGCTGCTGCTGCTGCTGGCCATTAGCCGACACTGCGACCGTCCGTCGCTGCGGCTGTGGCTGGCTGCGCTGCTGCTGCTGCTGCTGCTGCTGCTGCTGCCGCTGTTGTTGTTGCTGCTGCCGCTGCTGCTGCTGCTGCCGCTGCTGCTGCTGCTGCTGCTGCTGCTGCTGCTGTAGTTGCGAAGCTTTCTTCGCACGGTTGCGCTGCTGCCGGCTGCGTTTTGTCCTGGCACTGCCCTGACCAACAGGCTGTGCCGAGGAATGAAGCGCCGTCAAGGAACGCATGCCCTCTTGAAGCGCTTCCAGCGTACACTTCAGGGCCACTTCACGTTCCCGGCTAAGTCGCAGCTCTTCCGTCAGCGACTCGATCTGTTTGGCGAAGTTCTCCAGCATCTTGTGCTGGAAAGCCAGCACCGACGCTTCGCCATCGTCGTGGGGAGCCACGGTTGAAGACATCTCCCCTGCCGCTACCACTGGCGGCACCACCGTCTGCTCGAGAAGAGAGGCGTCGGAAAATTCCGCATCGTCCTCCTCCTCGGAATTATCAGCCTCGGACGGAACCGCCACCGTTGGTCCGGCCGGCCGTGGTGTCTCCGGTAAAGGGGAAGGGGTATCGGACCGCTTCCGAGGCGTGGACGACGACCGCACCCCGGAACGAAGCACCCGCCCCTCCATTCTCCGCTCCTTTCACAAAAAACCGCCTGCACGAATCGTTCAGACGGAACAAGGGAATATTCCCTTCAACATCTGCCAAGGTAACGACCGTCCGTCGCTAGAGCCCCTTTGGCAGATTTCCCGTCCGCGGATCGCAAGAATAAAAAACTCCCACTTTTTTCTTTATTAAAAACAATTTCGCAAGAGAAAACCGCAAGAATAAGAATTTTTAATAAATTCCGCAAGAGATTCAAGAAAACACCAAAAAACGGGTTCGTCGCCTGCTGACGCGTTGAAGTCTCTCGTTTTGGCGTTCCCGGGGAAGGATTCGGAGCCAAAGAACCGTTCCCGGTCTCCTGCTAAGCGTTCCCGGTCTCCGGCTGCGCGTTCTCACTCTCTGACCGCTAAGCGCCGGAAAGGTATGCAATTCGCATCGAGTTTTATAGCACCGTAACGCTTCGTAACGCTGGTGTCCCGGCTAAGCGCTACCGCTACCGGTCACTGGTGGCGCTGCAGACGTCGAAGAGAAGGTGGTTGCTGTCTTCGCTGGAAGTTGCGGAACCCGCCACGGGTGGCGCTGTCGTCATAAAAAGGGAGCTTTTACGTTGGGTTGTTGTCCTCACTGCTCGAAAACGCTTCGTGGTGTTGTTGATGACACAAACACACGCGACGACACACCTGACGCCACCGTACCACGCTGTTGCACGCACTTTCACGTCGAGTTTTTACTGTTTATCTCTTTTTAAAAGCACTTTACGTCGCTGGAAAACGATAGTTTATGCTCCCTAGCATGTGTTTTACCACTTTTCCAATGTTCTAACACGGTATTTCGATATTTATTCGCCACTGAAGTTCCCCATACAAAGTGTATGGGGACACTTTAAACTGAGTTTTAGCGCAGTAAATTGAAGTAAAACGATTTCCTTTTTCAATATTCGCTAAGAATGACACTCAATTCGCCCTTTTCGACTATTGTTCCGCTATTTATAAGCACTTTTGCACAATATTTTTGCAAAAAATACGGAGCGACACAAAGCAAGTCTAAACTGCTGGCTTGACAGCTACGCACACACAGGGATAACTACAGGGATAACTGGCTTGTGGCCGCCAAGCGTTCATAGCGACGTGGCTTTTTGATCCTTCGATGTCGGCTCTTCCTATCATTGTAAAGCAAAATTTACCAAGCGTAGGATTGTTCACCCTTTCAAGGGAACGTGAGCTGGGTTTAGACCGTCGTGAGACAGGTTAGTTTTACCCTACTGGTGTGCATTGTTTGTCGCTATCTTAACGGAATTCCTGTGCAGTACGAGAGGAACCACAGGTACGGACCACTGGCTCAATACTAGTTCGAACGGACTATGGTATGACGCTACGTCCGCTGGATTATGCCTGAACGCCTCTAAGGTCGTATCCAATCCGAGCTGATAGCGCTTCTTATACCCATTAGGTGGTCGTAAGCTAGCGGGCCTAACAACCCTCCGAGAACCGTCCGTGCTGTCCATTGGCACACTGGCGTCTCATCCCCGCTTACTACTAGGCCGCAAAGGGCGGGTTCGCGCTGCACGTGTTAGTACCATACATGTTGGGAACACCGGTGGACGAGCTTGCCGACTGTGGATATCACTAGTTTCGACACCTACGACCGCCCGCAAACGACGGGACTACAGGCTGGGAGCTTCAAGTTGTAGAGATGCGTTCGCATCGATCCTCTCAGGCGACCCATGCTTGGTGGTTAGTGCTTGCGCGTGCGCGCCCCGTGTGTGCTGGAATTGGCCAACCAGTGCACATTGGTGGTGCGTACCGTGACTTGCACCATGTGACGAGAGTGTTGAAGAACACTGTGTGGTGACTCTATGCCTATGTGATGGGGTGCTTGTAACACACGACCGAACCGACGGCTCGTTGGATGGTCACGACAGTGTGGTGCAGGTGCGCCCATGTGTAACGAATACATTGAGTGCCGTTGGAGGTTAGCGGTTGGTTGGTTGCATGCTACAACTTCGCGTTGTACATGGGCTGGCCGCTGCGCTTCCTTCGGGTTGCCACTTGATGTTGATAGGCTTGGTGTGTTGTGTTCGTTGACTTTTGGTTCATTCCAAAAGTCTTCGGACTTAGATTATTTTACAAGTGTCGGCGCTCTCGGACCGAAAATAAGAAGACAACTAAGAAGAAAAAGAGAAAGAAGCTAATAGTGGAAAGTATTCTTCTTCAAAGAAGGAACAAAAATTTTACAAGTGTTGAAAAATTTCCTAAGTCCAAAAAATTTTCTAAGTCCAGAAAATTTTCTAAGTCCCACAAAATGGAACATGATGAAGAAGATACAGAAGTTGAAAATTTTTCTAAGTCCAAAAAATTTTCTAAGTCCAGAAAATTTTCTAAGTCCAAAGTGTTGAAACAATTTCCAAAGGCCCATAGGTTGCACTGAATGTTCCTAAGTTGGCCACAAGTACCCATGAGGTATCGAGAAGGTTCACCCGAAGGACATAATATGTCACAAAGTACCGATAGAGTACCCACAAATAGCACCGCGTTGGCCTAAGTTGGCCAAAAGTACCGATAGAGTACCCACAAATAGCACTGAGTTGGCCTAAGTTGGCCAAAAGTACCGATAGAGTACCCACAAATAGCACCGAATGGGCCTAAGTTGGCCAAAAGTACCGATAGAGTACCCACAAGAAGCACTGAGTTGGCCTAAGTTGGCCAAAAGTACCGATAGAGTACCCACAAATAGCACCCAGTTGGCCTAAGTTGGCCAAAAGTACCGATAGAGCACCCACAAGTAGCACCCAATTGGCCTATGTTGGCCAAAAGTACCGATAGAGTACCCCCAAATAGCACCGAATGGGCCTAAGATGGCCAAAAGTACCGATAGAGTACCCACAAAGAGCACCCAATTGGCCTAAGTTGGCCAAAAGTACCGATAGAGTACCCACAAATAGCACCGAATGGGCCTAACATGGCCAAAAGTACCGATAGAGCACCCACATATAGCACCGAGTGGGCCTAACATGGCCAAAAGTACCGATAGAGCACCCACAAAGAGCACCCCATGGGCCTAAGTTGGCCAAAAGTACCGATAGAGTACCCACAAATAGCACCGAGTGGGCCTAACATGGCCAAAAGTACCGATAGAGCACCCACATATAGCACCGAATGGGCCTAACATGGCCAAAAGTACCGATAGAGCACCCACATATAGCACCCCATTGGCCTAAGTTGGCCAAAAGTACCGATAGAGTACCCACAAAGAGCACCCAATTGGCCTAAGTTGGCCAAAAGTACCGCCAAGTAGCACCATAGAGGCCCGAGTAGAGCGAAATGTGGGCCAAATTGAACATTTGAAAATTTTTACAAGTCCAGAAAATTTTCTAAGTCCAGAAAATTTTCTAAGTCCAAAGAGTTGGACAAATTTCCTTAGGCCCAAAGGTTGCACTGAATGTTCCTAAGTTGGCCATCAGTACCCATGAAGTATCGCGAAGGTTCACCCGAAAGACACAATATGCCCTAAAGTACCCACAGAGTACCCACAAGTTGCACCCAATTGGCCTAAGTTGGCCAAAAGTACCGACAAGTAGCACCATAGAGGCCCGAGTAGAGCGAAATGTGGGCCAAAGTACCGAGTAGTTGCCACAAATGCCCAAATGGATACCAAAATGTGGTACCAAGTACCTAACTGTTGCAACAAATGCTAGCTTTCTGAGCAAAAGCTGTGGACCAATTTCGTAGAAGAACCGCCTAGGCGAAAAGGCAAAAATCGCCGAAGATACTCATAGGGCGCTTTACTAGAGTGGGGAACTTGAGAATTTTTGTGTCCGAGACTTTGGGCAACTTCGCGGCCGCCCCCTTAAAGTAAAAGATTTTCTCTGGGTGCCTAAAATTCGCAATTCCCGCAAAGTCGGGAAGACGTTAAAGTTTTTGCCCAAAAAATGGCCATCGATTTAAGGTGATTTTCCAATAAGAAAATGCTTCCTATTTTGAATTTTTTCGAATATTTCCTAAACTAAGCGTCGGAGCACATGGCCGTGGAGGAACTTTTGGTAGCTTTTGGCAAGGGCTATCGGATGAAATAATGCGAAAGGCCATCGGAGCGATATTGGATAAATGCGGGCCCATAAACGTACCTAAGAAGTGAAAATTGGTTCCTTGCACGCAGGATGCAAGAAATGCTTGAGTGTTAACCATCATCGGTACCAAGTACCTAGGTTATATCGAGTGCGTAGATGGAAGTCGGTACCAAAGGGAAACCTTCCTAGGCTAGGTGCACGCAAGTGAGTATGGATCGATCAGTAGAAAGATGGGAAGCCATAGGAAACCTTCCTAGGCTAGGTGCACGCAAGTGAGTATGGATCGATCAGTAGAAAGATGGGAAGCCATAGGAAACCTTCCTAGGCTAGGTGCACGCAAGTGAGTATGGATCGATCAGTAGAAAGATGGGAAGCCATAGGAAACCTTCCTAGGCTAGGTGCACGCAAGTGAGTATGGATCGATCAGTAGAAAGATGGGAAGCCATAGGAAACCTTCCTAGGCTAGGTGCACGCAAGTGAGTATGGATCGATCAGTAGAAAGATGGGAAGCCATAGGAAACCTTCCTAGGCTAGGTGCACGCAAGTGAGTATGGATCGATCAGTAGAAAGATGGGAAGCCCATTACCAAATGCCCTAGTGAAGACCGTAAACGAATATCATGAACCGATAAGGAGCACCAAATGCCCTAGTGAAGACCGTAAACGAATATCATGAACCGATAAGGAGCACCAAATGCCCTAGTGAAGACCGTAAACGAATATCATGAACCGATAAGGAGCACCAAATGCCCTAGTGAAGACCGTAAACGAATATCATGAACCGAGAAGTAGCAACGAATGCCTGAAAATGTACCAAGTCCACGGTATAGAGTAACGAGAGTTAACCGCCGTGATGTATGCAATGAGGGCAGCCATTGCATGGGTTCTGGACTTGGTTCGCGAATAACTTTTTTGCTAGACATCGGACAAAGTTGACGTGGAAGAACGAAATGTAGCATTTGGTGCCACCTATTTAAAACTTTTTCAAGATTGAAGATCCGATCGATACAGCCTGAGTTATAGGCAAAAGTTGGTGCAAAATTGAGCATTTTTAATGGTGAAAAATCGGTAATCCTCGAATAGCTCCTGTTGGAAGCATCAGACCACATGGTCGTGGAGGAACATATTGTAGCGTGCGGTGTCAAGTATCGACACCCAAAACCGCATGTCCGATGGACGGAAAATGACCAAGTTATAGTGAAAACTTGGTTGCACCAAATTCCCGAAGAAGTGCAACGAGAAGGTGAATGCGATGGTTGTTCGTCGAATAGCTCCGGCCACAGACATGGTAGCGATTAGTGGTGCATGGAAGAAATCTAGCCACAAGTGCCATCTACCCATGGCCAGAAGAAAGTGTGGCGCTATCTTGGATACCGGCGGAGCTATGGGGCAAATATGGGCCAAAAATGGTGCAAGTTGGACCAAAAATCCGACCAAGTGCGCGAGGCGCTTTCGTGAATAGCTCCGGCCACAGACATGGTAGCGATTAGTGGTGCATGGAAGAAATCTAGCCACAAGTGCCATCTACCCATGGTCAGAAGAAAGTGTGGCCATATCTTGGATACCGGCGGAGCTATGGGGCAAATATGGGCCAAAAATGGTGCCAGGTGGACCAAAAATCCGACCAAGTGCGCGAGACGCTTTCGTGAATAGCTCCGGCCACAGACATGGTAGCGATTAGTGGTGCATGGAAGAAATCTAGCCACAAGTGCCATCTACCCATGGCCAGAAGAAAGTGTGGCCATATCTTGGATACCGGCGGAGCTATGGGGCAAATATGGGCCAAAAATGGTGCAAGTTGGACCAAAAATCCGACCAAGTGCGCGAGGCGCTTTCGTGAATAGCTCCGGCCACAGACATGGTAGCGATTAGTGGTGCATGGAAGAAATCTAGCCACAAGTGCCATCTACCCATGGCCAGAAGAAAGTGTGGCCATATCTTGGATACCGGCGGAGCTATGGGGCAAATATGGGCCAAAAATGGTGCAAGTTGGACCAAAAATCTGAAAAAGTACCTAGTTAAATGCGATGGTTGTTCGTCGAATAGCTCCGGCCACAGACATGGTAGCGATTAGTGGTGCATGGAAGAAATCTAGCCACAAGTGCCATCTACCCATGGCCAGAAGAAAGTGTGGCCATATCTTGGATACCGGCGGAGCTATGGGGCAAATATGGGCCAAAAATGGTGCAAGTTGGACCAAAAATCTGAAAAAGTACCTAGGTAAATGCGATGGTTGTTCGTCGAATAGCTCCGGCCACAGACATGGTAGCGATTAGTGGTGCATGGAAGAAATCTAGCCACAAGTGCCATCTACCCATGGCCAGAAGAAAGTGTGGCCATATCTTGGATACCGGCGGAGCTATGGGGCAAATATGGGCCAAAAATGGGTAAAATTGTACGGTCCAAAGCCAAGGGTAAATTTTTTTATTCCTCTAATAACTTCTAGCACAGACATTGAATCGGTTGGTGATGTATGGATGAAATGTAGCAAACAGTTGGAACTACCCATAAAATCTTAAAGATTGACGATCCAATGTATAGAACCGGAGTAATGTGCGATACTTGGTGAAAAATCGAGTGAAAAATTAGCTATAAACTGTTTTTGGCCCATAACTCGAATACTAGACATCGGAAGGGGGGGTCGTAGAACGATTTTTTGTTGCCCTATCGATTCCCTATCGAACGAGCAAAAGTTGTTTTTTTGACCAAAAAGGACCCCTACTCTAGTAAAATTGGCCTGATTTTACTAGTCCCCGGTACCCGTACAGGCAAAATGAGCAAAATGCTCAAGTATGAATGGTTTTTGGCCCATAACTCGAATACTAGACGTCGCAGGGGGGTGTCATGGAACAATTTTTGGTAGCCCTTGAAATTATCTATCGAATGACATATACTTGATTTTTTGACCAAAAAGTTCCTAGACTAGTAAAAATCGCATCATTTTACTAGAGTCGGGTACCCTGGACGAAAAACCGCTATAATTGCGGTTTTTGGCTAATAACTCGAATACTAGACGTCGCAGGGGGGTGTCGTGGAACAATTTTTGGTAGCCCTTGAAATTATCTATCGATTGACATATACTTGATTTTTTGGCCAAAAAGTTCCCTAGACTAGTAAAAATCGCATCATTTTACTAGAGTCGGGTACCCTGGACGAAAAACCGCTATAGTTGCGGTTTTTGGCTAATAACTCTAATACTAGACGTCGGAGGGGGGTGTCGTGGAACAATTTTTGGTAGCCCTTGAAATTATCTATCGAATGACATATACTTGATTTTTGGCCAAAAAGTTCCCTAGACTAGTAAAAATCGCATCATTTTACTAGAGTCGGGTACCCTGGACGAAAAACCGCTTAAGTTGCGGTTTTTGGCTAATAACTCGAATACTAGACGTCGCAGGGGGGTGTCGTGGAACAATTTTTGGTAGCCCTTGAAATTATCTATCGAATGACATATACTTGATTTTTTGACCAAAAAGTTCCTAGACTAGTAAAAATCGCATCATTTTACTAGAGTCGGGTACCCTGTACGAAAAACCGCTATAGTTGCGGTTTTTGGCCAATAACTCGAATACTAGACGTCGGAGGGGGGTGCCGTAGAACAATTTTTTGTAGCCCTTGAAATTACCTTTCGAATGATATATAGTGGTTTTTTGGTCAAACAGTGACCCCGAGACTAGTAACCCTCCATACACAAAACCGCCTAAAAAGTTTTGGTTTTGCAAAATTTTGAAAAGTGCGTCAAAAAAATTTTTTCAAAAAGTACCAAATCGTGATCAGAACTCACTATAGACCATAAAAAGTGAAATCCGATGGTCATTTGCAACACTTGGTCAATCGAGAAAAATTTCACTTTTTTACTAGAGTCGGGTACCCTGAACGAAAAATCGCTCAAGTGATGGTTTTTGGCCAATAACTCGAATACTAGACGTCGGAGGGGGGTGCCGTAGAACAATTTTTTGTAGCCCTTGAAATTACCTTTCGAATGATATATAGTGGTTTTTCGGTCAAACAGTGACCCCGAGACTAGTAACCCTCCATACACAAAACCGCCTACAAAAACTTTGTTTTGAAAAATTTTGAAAAGTTCAAAAAAATTTTTTTTTCAAAAACTACTAAAACGTGATAAGAACTTACTATAGACCATAAAAAGTGATATCCGATGATAATTTGCAAAAGTTGGTAACTAGTAAAAAATTTCACTTTTTTACTAGAGTCGGTGCAACGAGGAAAAAAAAGTCCGTGATGGAGAAAAATGGCACGTTTTCCACGCCTGTACGCTTTCGTTTACTATATAGGGGGTAGGTGAGCCAGAAGCATGATTTTGACTGAGTATGTATCTTTATGAATTGGACCCTTCTAAATCGATTGAGACTACCCCCAGGACGATCGGACGACTGCTTCTGGCTCAAAATGTGGTTTTTAGATTTTGATCGTCAATTATGCGAGAAAAAATCGATTAGAAGTAAAGATACGAAATGCTTGGTCTAAGTTGGGAAACGACTTCGGATATTTGTTGGACGTTGTCGTAGAAGGTCCGAGGACCAAGGAAAAGTGATTTCCAAGTGGATTTATGCACTATTAGTCGATGGTAAGATGTGAAATTAGTAGAACTTACCATACAGTTTGCGAAGTTGAAGCAATCGGTTGGTGAATATGGTACTGTCTGTCCAATTTGGTGGTTCGGAATGAGTGAAACGATGTTGATGATGGATAGACGTTCCGATTGCCCCCGATCGGGGAACATATAGTGGTCTTTAAGGTCCAAGTACCTATGTTTTGGTAAGCAGAACTGAGAGTTAAAGGATGAAAGTCGGCCATTCCTAATATCATCCTATCGGTGGTTCGCGAGTTGTTTGAGGACCGGAGCAGCTCGCGATGAAACGGTCCTAGGGTATTGGTTATCCATCCAAGGAAGAGTAAATGCGATCCTAGATGTGTGTCGTTGGCCGTTCTACCGGTATCGCCTATCGATGAGATATCGACGGGCATGCCTTACTCGAAAGTTGAATTCTAGGATCGATGGTCAAACAGACCTATGAGCGATAAACCAAACTGAACACGTATTGATGTCGGCTTTTCCTATCATTTGATGCCGCAGGTTGTTTAGGGACCGGAGCAACTTGCGGCCGAGACGGTCCCCGGGGGTTTCTTTCTCCAAGGAGTGGAAACTATTAAGCAAGAGTTGTAGCAAGATACGATCCTCTGATGTGTCGTTGGCCGTTCATGCGGTATCGCCTGTCGATGAGATATCGATGGGCATGCCTTACTCTACCGACCTTCTAATTGAGAGTATTAATCAGGGATCGATGGTCAAACAGACCAATGAGCGATAAACCAAACTGAACACGTATTGATGTCGGCTTTTCCTATCATTTGATGCCGCAGGTTGTTTAGGGACCGGAGCAGCTTGCGGCCGAGACGGTCCCCGGGGGTTTCTTTCTCCAAGGAGAAGAAACGATTAAGCAAAAGTTGTAGCAAGATACGATCCTCTGATGTGTCGTTGGCCGTTCAAGCGGTATCGCCTGTCGATGAGATATCGATGGGCATGCCTTACTCTCCCGACTGGATTACTGAGAGTTTAATCAGGGATCGATGGTCAAACAGACCAATGAGCGATAAACCAAACTGAACACGTATTGATGTCGGCATTTCCTATCATTTGTCGCAGGTTGTTTAGGGACCGGAGCAGCTTGCGACCGAGACGGTCCCCGGGGGTTTCTTTCTCCAAGGAGTGGAAACGATTAAGCAAAAGTCGTAGCAATAATCGATCACCTGATGTGTCGTTGGCCGTTCTTGCGGTATCGCCTGTCGATGAGATATCGATGGGCATGCCTTACTCTCCTGACTGTTTAATTGAGAGTTATAATCAGGGATCGATGGTCAAAAAGACCTATGAGCGATAAACCAAACTGAACACGTATTGATGTCGGCATTTCCTATCATTTGTCGCAGGTTGTTTGGGGACCGGAGCAGCTTGCGACCGAGACGGTCCCTTCCCGAAAGATGGTGAACCGAGTCGTCTGGCGTAAAAACCGGACGACTCGAAAGGGCTTGACCCTTTCAAGTGAGCGATAATCACATTCTACGCTCAGTTCGACAGCTGCAAGGCAATCACTCGCTATGTTCAGAGCTAATACATGCAACATGCCGGCATTGTTTCCACCGACGCATGGATTCAAGACTGGTGCACTTATTAGTTAAACCGTTCGCCTCCGGGTGACTCGAGTTCAAGTCTGGATGAGGATTGTTCTTGCTGGTAATAGCTTGAGCCCCTGAATAAGGGGTCGAAGCGTACATTTTGAGAGTTAATGTACAACATATTACCAAATCGGCACCATGGGTTCGGGTGCAAGTGATGTAACCGTGAAAGATGTTGAGCAGCCCAACATCGGTTTACACACGCATAATAGGAAGGCAGCGCTGTCGACTGGTCAGTCGTGTAAGAAGTGTGCATTATCGATCACAAATATATTGGTGATCTGTAGGTTGCGCATACACCATGCCCGGTGTAAAGTGCCGTGGTCCCCCCCGGGGGGCTGCATCAAACCGTTCGCCACGCGAACTACCCAATGGAACGAACTCGATGCATTTAATAAGAAGAAGAGATGATAATGAAACACGGTCGATTTAAGAGTTGAAAACGTTGAAATGCCTATAAGCAAGTCTTAAGTTGGTGGTTTCGTTGTGCCCCAACAAATTGGTGCCTTACCCTACACCAAAGAGCCATTCAACATGGTTCAAGTGAGCGATAATCACATTCTACGCTCAGTTCGACAGCTACAAGGCAATCACTCGCTATGTTCAGAGCTAATACATGCAACATGCCGGCATTGTTTCCACCGACGCATGGATTCAAGACTGGTGCACTTATTAGTTAAACCGTTCGCCTCCGGGTGTTTCGAGTTCAAGTCTGGATGAGGATTGTTCTTGCTGGTAATAGCTTGAGCCCCTGAATAAGGGGTCGAAGCGTACATCTTGAGACCATGTACAACATATTACCAAATCGGCACCATGGGTTCGGGTGCAAGTGATGTAACCGTGAAAGATGTTGAGCAGCCCAACATCGGTTTACACACGCATAATAGGAAGGCAGCGCTGTCGACTGGTCAGTCGTGTAAGAAGTGTGCATTATCGATCTCCAATATATGAGCTCAGTATGACAGCCCAATTGGTAATCCTCGGGACCTCCAGAAGGGAAGCTGGATGAGGATTACCAAATCGAAAGTTGATAAGTGTAGTGGTACCACTTAGTCAACTTGTATCCCGAAAGATGGTGAACCGAGTCGTCTGGCGTAAAAACCGGACGACTCGAAAGGGCTTGACCCTTTCAAGTGAGCGATAATCACATTCTACGCTCAGTTCGACAGCTGCAAGGCAATCACTCGCTATGTTCAGAGCTAATACATGCAACATGCCGGCATTGTTTCCACCGACGCATGGATTCAAGACTGGTGCACTTATTAGTTAAACCGTTCGCCTCCGGGTGTTTCGAGTTCAAGTCTGGATGAGGATTGATCTTGCTGGTAATAGCTTGAGCCCCTGAATAAGGGGTCGAAGCGTACATCTTGAGACCATGTACAACATATTACCAAATCGGCACCATGGGTTCGGGTGCAAGTGATGTAACCGTGAAAGATGTTGAGCAGCCCAACATCGGTTTACACACGCATAATAGGAAGGCAGCGCTGTCGACTGGTCAGTCGTGTAAGAAGTGTGCATTATCGATCACAAATATATTGGTGATCTGTAGGTTGCGCATACACCATGCCCGGTGTAAAGTGCCGTGGTCCCCCCCGGGGGGCTGCATCAAACCGTTCGCCACGCGAACTACCCAATGGAACGAACTCGATGCATTTAATAAGAAGAAGAGATGATAATGAAACACGGTCGATTTAAGAGTTGAAAACGTTGAAATGCCTATAAGCAAGTCTTAAGTTGGTGGTTTCGTTGTGCCCCAACAAATTGGTGCCTTACCCTACACCAAAGAGCCATTCAACATGGTTCAAGTGAGCGATAATCACGCTCTACGCTCAGTATGACAGCTGCAAGGCAATCACTCGCTAAGTTCAGAGCTAATACATGCAACACGCCGGCATTGTTTCCACCGACGCATGGATTCAAGACTGGTGCACTTATTAGTTAAACCGTTCGCCTCCGGGTGTTTCGAGTTCAAGTCTGGATGAGGATTGTTCTTGCTGGTAATAGCTTGAGCCCCTGAATAAGGGGCCGAAGCGTACATCTTGAGAGTAAATGTACAACATATTACCAAATCGGCACCGTGGGTTCTGGTGCAAGTGATGTAACCATGAAAGATGTTGAGCAGCCCAACATCGGTTTACACACGCATAAGGGGTTTATTGTTATCTGTAGGTTGCGCATACACCATACCCGGTGTAAAGTGCCGTGGTCCCCCAGGGGGCTGCATCAAAACGTTCGCCATGCGAACTACCCAATGGAACGAACTCGATGTATTGAAAGAGATGAACAATTAATAGCGAGAATAGGGGCCCGGAAGCAATTCCGCGGCCCTACGGTCGATTCAAGAGTTGAAACGTTGTACAATCGTGGATAGCACCTAGTGCTAATATGGTGAGAGATAATGTGTGAGGAAATATAGTTTCCTAAAGTTTAGTTAGTGGTTTCCGTTGTGCCCTAACAAACTTAAAGTTGGTGGTGACCGTTACACCCCAACAAATTGGTGCCTTACCCAACACCAAAGAGCCATTCCATATGGTTCTAGAGAGAGAGAGTTGTGTGGAAATTTATTTCCCACTAAGCGAGTGTGTGTCTGTAGTGGAACGAATTCTGGTTGATCCTACCAGTAATATACGCTTGTCTCAAAGGTTAAGCCATGCATGTCTAAGTACAAACATAAATGAATGTGAAACCGCATAAGGCTCAGTATAACAGCTATAATTCACAAGATCATCCTACCACTAGTTACTTGGATAACTGTGGAAAATCCAGAGCTAATACATGCAACATGCCGGGACTGTTGCCCTCGCGGGTAGCTGAACTGGTGCACTTATTAGTTAAACCAATCGCCTCCGGGCGGCTTGAGTTGAAGTCTGGATAAGGACGCAGATCGTATGGTCGCTTGTCGACTGACGACAGATCTTTCAAATGTCTGCCCTATCAACTATTGATGGTAGTGTAGAGGACTACCATGGTTGCGACGGGTAACGGGGAATCAGGGTTCGATTCCGGAGAGGGAGCCTGAGAAATGGCTACCACATCCAAGGAAGGCAGCAGGCGCGTAAATTACCCAATCCCAGTACGGGGAGGTAGTGACGAGAAATAACAATATGGACCTCTCTAACGATGGTCCATAATTGGAATGAGTTGAGTATAAATCCTTCAACAAGGATCAAGTGGAGGGCAAGTCTGGTGCCAGCAGCCGCGGTAATTCCAGCTCCACTAGCGTATATTAAAGTTGTTGCGGTTAAAACGTTCGAAGTTGATTGCCCGTCCAGACACGTGACCGCCACGGGCGCCCGGTTACACGCCGGGGCCGTTCGTGCGCGCGCTCACGGCTGCGACTCACAATGGTGTACTTGGGCGTTACTCTGTGAACGAGTACCGTGCTACCGGTTAACTCCGGCACGGGCTCCTCATGGTGCTCAAGATACTCACATTTACCTTGAACAAATTAGAGTGCTCAAAGCAGGCTAAGACAAAGCGTCCGGCCCCCCCGTGGGGTTGGCGTTGGCCGAGAATAATCTTGCATGGAATAATGGAATATGACCTCGGTTTATACGATTTCGTTGGTTTGTCAGAAACCTAGAGGTAATGATTAACAGAAGTAGTTGGGGGCATTGGTATTACGGCGCGAGAGGTGAAATTCGTAGACCGTCGTAGGACCAACTGAAGCGAAAGCGTTTGCCATGGATGCTTTCTTTAATCAAGAACGAAAGTTAGAGGATCGAAGGCGATTAGATACCGCCCTAGTTCTAACCGTAAACGATGCCAATTAGCAATTGGGAGACGCTACCCCTATTCGGTGCTCTCAGTCGCTTCCGGGAAACCAAAATCGGGTTCCGGGGGAAGTATGGTTGCAAAGTTGAAACTTAAAGGAATTGACGGAAGGGCACCACAAGAAGTGGAGCTTGCGGCTTAATTTGACTCAACACGGGAAAATTTACCAGGTCCAAACTTATCGAGGTAAGACAGATTGATAGCTCTTTCTCAAATTTAAGGGTAGTGGTGCATGGCCGTTCTTAGTTCGTGGAATGATTTGTCTGGTTAATTCCGATAACGAACGTGACTCAAACATGCTAACTAGAACGCTGTCAGCAGTGCGCCTCCGGGCGCACCTGACGTTACAGCCGGGCGGCGCCTTCACGGGCGGTCGTCGGCTACGTTTGCCCTGCTTAGCGGGACAACTTGTGTTTAGCAAGCTGAGAATGAGCGATAACAGGTCCGTGATGCCCTTAGATGTTCTGGGCTGCACGCGTGCTACAATGTGGGTCGCAGCGTGTTCTCGCCAATAGGCGCCCCCATTCCGAGAGGAACGGGAAATCACTAAAATGCCCATCTAGTCGGGATTGGGGACTGCAACGGTCCCCATGAACCTGGAATTTCTAGTAAGCACTAGTCATTAGCTAGTGCTGATTACGTCCCTGCCC
This sequence comes from Anopheles funestus, assembly GCF_943734845.2. Taxonomy (NCBI): domain Eukaryota; kingdom Metazoa; phylum Arthropoda; class Insecta; order Diptera; family Culicidae; genus Anopheles; species Anopheles funestus. The sequence goes on from NW_026045158.1 coordinate 221,275, forward strand.
TTTGTACACACCGCCCGTCGCTACTACCGATGGATTATTTAGTGAGGTTTCTGGAGGCTTACCTTCCGCGGTTCCTTCGTGAGCTGCAGCTGGCATGGCTGAAGTTGACCGAACTTGATGATTTAGAGGAAGTAAAAGTCGTAACAAGGTTTCCGTAGGTGAACCTGCGGAAGGATCATTACTGATGATCGTCCGCGAGTGACCAACCATGGGCTGCCTTCGGTGTAGCTCGGTCGCTCGCTTGCTATGTGTCAGAATTTGTTGAAAGCCAACTCGTTCGTTGTACACTTTGATGGGTGACCATCACTGTGTCTCCGTGCCGAGCTAGATCTCCCCTAGCCGTAAGGCACTTGAACGCCCCTTCGACGACGAGTTGCATGTGTGTGGTATGTGTCAGAATCTGGTGAAGCTTTCTGCATGTGATGTGCCTTGTGTGGATCCGTGGCCATTGCATTGTGTCTGGTGCTTAGATACCCAGACACTTAGAACGCTTGCGCGGAAAGCAAACTCGATCGTTGTACACTTTGATGGGTGACCATCACTGTGTCTCCGTGCCGTGCTAGATCCCCCCTAGCCGTAAGGCACTTTGAACGCCCCTTCGACGACGAGTTACAAGAGTGTGGTATGTGTCAGAATCTGGTGAAGCTTTCTGCATGTGATGTGCCTTGTGTGGATCCGTGGCCATTGCATTGTGTCTGGTGTGTAGGTACCCAGACACTTAGAACGCTTGCGCGGAAAGCAAACTCGATCGTTGTACACTTTGATGGGCAACCATCACTGTGTCTCCGTGCCGTGCTAGATCTCCCCTAGCCGTAAGGCACTTTGAACGCCCCTTCGACGACGAGTTACAAGAGTGTGGTATGTGTCATAATCTGGTGAAGCTTTCTGCATGTGATGTGCCTTGTGTGGATCCGTGGCCATTGCATTGTGTCTGGTGTGTAGGTACCCAGACACTTAAGCAAACTCGATCGTTGTACACTGTGATGGGCGAGCATCACTGTGTCTCCGTGCCGTGTAAGAGCTCCCCTGGCCATCAGGCACTTGAAAGGTCCTTCGACGACGAGTTACAATAGTGGTGTGTTAGATACGTCAGGTGATGGTATCTACTGTTGTGCAATACGTATCCGGCCACGGCACGGAACGAACGGGAACTGTGGTGCAGACATACAAAGAGTTAAGCCTATTAGTCATTAACTCTAAGGACGGGGCCATGGGGCGGTACGCAA
>NW_026045158.1:230000-252500 GCF_943734845.2 Anopheles funestus
GCGCTGATGTGCTGCTCGACGGGTCCCTCACTGGTTTCGATGATTAACCGCCGGTCCTTGAAGTAGCTGCGAATTATCCTACGCAGCGGGGATGGCACGCCTTTCTCACGCAGCACGTTGGCGATGGACTGCCAGGACGCGGTGTTGAACGCGTTGCGGACGTCCAACGCTACCACCATCAGGCAGCGATTGTCTCGCTGGTTAGTCCGGCGGAAGGACTTGGCCGTCCTTCCCATCTCCACAACTCGCTGGATCGCGCTGATGGTGGATCGCCCCTTCCGGAAGCCGTACTGGTGATCCGACAGTCGTGGGGCTTCAGGGTCCTCAAGGTGAAGATTCAACCGGGACAGGATCAGGCGCTCCAACACCTTGCCGAGTGCGTCTAGCATGCACAACGGCCGGTACGAGGAGCTTTCCCCGGGAGGTTTGCCAGGCTTTGGCAGCAGCACCAAGCGCTGCCTCTTCCAAGACGAAGGAAACTCGCCACGGTCGAGACAGTCCTGGTACAGACGGCAGAAGACCTCCGGGTACTCCCTGATCGCTGTCTTCACGGCTGCATTGGGGATCCCGTCCAATCCCGGCGCCTTCCGGTTGGCCATGCACGCCACGATGTCCAGCAGCTCTCGCGTGGTGACAGGCATCAGCGACTGCCCATCCTCGACGTCCTCCTCTGCCGGCCACTCGACAGCCGGGTGAGTCGGAAACAGGTCCCCAGAGATGCGTAGCAGCTCCTCCTTGTCAGTCTCGGGAGGCACGTAACTGCCACGAATCCGAGACATGACAGTCCGGTACCCTGCTCCGAACTCGTTCTCCTCCGCCAGTCGGATGAGCTCATCAAACTCAGTGCGCTTGCTGGCCCGAATCGCCTTCTCCATGGCCCGCCTCGCAGTCCGGTGGTGCGCTGCTGCGATGCTGCGCTCCTGCAAATCGACCGTGGCAACCATACGGTCGCGAGCTGCTGCACATTCCTCACGAAGGCGTGTGAGCTCCGGTGTCCACCAGAAGAGGGCTCGATGGGGATCACGGTGCGACGAGGTGATCCGCGCCATCGTTTGGTCGCATGCCCGCAACATGGCATCGACCATCCCCTCCTGGTTTACTGCTCGCTCCTCGAAGTTCGCTGCGCTAAGTGCTGCTCGGAACGCCTCGGCTGAAAACTGCGAAGCCTTCCATCTCCTGCTTGACTGGTGGCCTCGTACCCGCTGCTGGTCGTGCTGCTGCTGTCGCCGGCGATTTTGCTGTTGTTGTTGCCGCCGATGATGCCGCTGCTGCTGCGGTCGCTGGTTCTGGCTTTGGTGCTGCTGCTGACGTTGGAGCTGAGGTGAGGAGGACGGCCCGACGGTGTAAAGGATGTACCGGTGGTCGGAAGCCGTATAAAACCGCGCCAACGAGTCAGGAGCCACTGCCCATGTGTCGGGGCGCGCGATAGTCTCGCTCGCGAACGAGACATCCACGACGCTGGGTGTGGCAACACCGTTCCCGACGAACGTTGGGGTTGTTCCCTGGTTGAGGATCCTCAGCCCAAGCTGCTCGATGGTGTTGAGCAGCGCCTCACCTCGCACGGTGTTCCGCTCGCTTCCCCACTCCTCATGCCAGGCGTTGAAGTCGCCTGCCACTACGACGTGATGGTGGGAAAGTGCCTCCAGTTCGAGCGCCTCAAGAAAATGCTCGAACTCACCGAGAGTCAGTCGTGGAGGAGCATAGCAGCTGACGAAAACAACTCCTCCAATCTGGGCGGCCACCAATCCGGGCGTTGGGCTGCGCCACACACGCTGGATGGGATGTGCTCCGGTGGCCACCACGGCCACTGCCCCCGATGAGTCCACTGACCACGTTCCGTTGTTCTCCGGAGGCCGGTACACCTCCGAAAGCAGCAGCACGTCGATCCGCTCAGTCCGAGCGGATTGCAGAACGAAATCCTGTGCGGTGCGTCCACCACCCAGGTTCGCCTGCAACACTCGCAGTTGTTGCCTCACACCTGGCACGGTGCCGGCAGTTGTCCACAGCTCTGGTGACCGATGTTGTGCGGGCCACCACACTTAAGGCATTTGGGCTCCAAAGCGCAGGCTTTCGCCAGATGACCGGTGCTGCCACAGCGGAAGCATTTGCCTCGGTAGTCCGCTTCATTCCTACAGTCCCGCACGATGTGCCCCGTTTCCAGGCACCGCAGACAGCGACGCTGGGAGATCGGACGACGAGGGACCTCGTGAGCCACGCTGATGCACTGGCAAAGAGACAGTTTTGCCTCGTACAGCTGCTGCGCCTTTACCAGCGGAAGACGAACACGTGCGCGCTTCGTGCCGTCGCTCAGCTCCCAAACTTCACAGAAGGTGATGCCCGGGGCTACTCCAAGCTTAGCCCGAATCGCCTCCTTCACCTCATCCACGGTGGCCAGCGAGTCGACATGGGTGATCAGCAGCTCACCCATCTCAGTCAGCACTCGCACTGCACCCATTTCGCCAATGACACTCTGGATCTTATCCGCGAGTGCCTCACTGTCCGCGCTTCGACTAATGGGGACACGGAGATGATCCTGTGCCGTTCGCCGGCCCATCCCGATAGCCGTTCGGACCTCTTCCAGTTCTGGGGCCGTACGTAGCTTCAGATACACCTGCGTCCAGGTTGTACCTACTGCCGGCGCCACTTCGATGGTGTCTGGACGCACGTTACGGCGAGTCGGCTTTTGTTGACTCTGCTGTTGCTGTTGTCGCGGCTGGCTCTGCTGCTGCACCGTTGGCCGCTGCTGTCGCGTCTGCTGCTGCTGTTGTAACGTTGGCCCCTGCTGTTGCGTCTGCTGCCGCTGCTGCAACGCCGGCCACTGCTGGCGTGTCTGCTGCTGCTGACGCTGCTGGGATGGCTGTTGCTGCCGGATTTGTTGCTGCTGCTGCTGCTGTTGCGATGGCTGCGCCTTACCACGGCGATTGCCACGCTTGCGCTGCACGCGCTTAACCGGCTCACTACTGGCCACCTCTGCCCACGTGCGCTGCTCCTCGGCGATGCTGGCGTAGTAACCCTGAGCAGTCACATTCTTAGCGCCAATCGACTGCAGGATAAGCTCGTTCAGCGCCTGCCGGTCCTTCATGTGTTCTTCCCGAAGCCGCTCTTCACGCTGGCGAGCCTGCTCCTGGACCGCCTGTAACTCCTGACGAGCACGCTCCTGAACCTGCTGCATATCAATCCGAGCCTGCTCGGCGTTGGCGTCCATACGCTGACGGAGAGCCGAGAGCTCCTGCTGCAGGTCCTGAATTGTCGACAGTAGCTGCTCATTAGTGAGGGAAGTCTCACTCATGAGCTTCCTCAGCTCGACCATCTCCGAGCTAGCTGGCTTCATTGTCGGTAGGGACACTCTAGTCACGGCCACTTTCGCCTCCATAATCTGCGGAAGCTTGGCCGGTCTCACGTCGGATGAGTCAGCCCTGGGACGAAGGGATCGCCCAGGTACTGACATTTTCCGCACTTTATGCTGGATTTACTCCCCCTCACGGGAGGACGCCAGCAGCGGACTGCCCCGTGAGAACCACCACAGCAGAAATGGTATTCGAGCAGTAAAATCGTTCAGGGAGGTGGTGTTTCGTCACGTTAGGTCGTTCCACGATTTATCAAGACCGAGCTAGACCCCCAAAAATGCCGAATTGGCCAGAAAGGGTGGAAAATGACCCAAGGGGGTGAGGGGCTAGATGTAATTGCCCCTCCTGAGCAAAACTCCCGAACACACCAAGCTCCTATCTCCTCTCCTTTCACCCGAAAATGGCGAAAAACCCGAAAATCCACCAAAAATCCGCGATTCCTGATCCGGGGGGGGCGGTGGGTGGGTGGTGGGGGCGCGGAAAAAATTTCAGGGGGTGTGGCAAGTGGTCCCCGAATTTTAGAGCCCAAAACCGGAATTTTTTGCAGCCCGCAAATAATTTTCCGCAGCGTTTTTATGTTTTTCACCTTTTTAACGCCTTAATAAGGAAATCCGGAAAATGCGGGGGGGGTGCTGGAGGTCCGGAAAAAATCCAGGGGGTGCGCCTGGAGGTCCCCGAATTTTCCAGCACAAAACCGGAATTTTCCACTGCACTTGTGTAATTTTCCGGCGAAGTCCAAAATTTAATGCACCTTGATAAGGCCTTAATAAGGCCGGGGGTCACTGAGGGCGATGGGGTGAGGTGGGAGCGGGGGGAAAAATTTTCCCCGAATCGTCTCTCCGTGCTCAACCACCTCCAACACTCACGAAACCGATCAGGCGATAAAAATTTTCCACTTTATAACACACTCAATATTTTGTACCATGGGAAAATGCCGCCTGGGCAGTTCTGTCACCACGTGTTGCAAAAGTGTTTTCCACTTTTTTCAGCACTAAAATCACCGATTTTGATGCGGTTTTTTCACAAAATCACTTCTTTGGCACTCCGCACACGATTTAAAACATATCCGGTCCAAATCCGTTCAAAATTCACTGAGCTGTGAGTGTCCAAAGTTCCCCATACAAAATGTATGGGCACCAAAATATCGTTTTTTGTCGCACTTCCACTGCTCCGATCGACTCGGAAACCGTTTTATCGGCTTCAGCGGCCACGATTTACCTTAAATCAACCTCTTCCGGCAGGAAAAGAGGTGATTTTTTGCACACCTGAACACCGGTTCACTTTGGTGCTCCCGGAGGGGGCAAAAACACAACAAAACTGTATTTGCACAAAAATTGTCGTTTTTTGGCCGAACTTCACTATTTTTGGGTAAATCGGGTGCTCTAAGCACGATTTTGACACTTTTAAAACGATTTTATTACGATTTTCACCAAATTTTCACCACTTCTTGACGGAGCGTTTGTTTACCACATCTTCACTTGTCAGCACCCAGGTGACACACCCACAGGGATAACTGGCTTGTGGCCGCCAAGCGTTCATAGCGACGTGGCTTTTTGATCCTTCGATGTCGGCTCTTCCTATCATTGTAAAGCAAAATTTACCAAGCGTAGGATTGTTCACCCTTTCAAGGGAACGTGAGCTGGGTTTAGACCGTCGTGAGACAGGTTAGTTTTACCCTACTGGTGTGCATTGTTTGTCGCTATCTTAACGGAATTCCTGTGCAGTACGAGAGGAACCACAGGTACGGACCACTGGCTCAATACTAGTTCGAACGGACTATGGTATGACGCTACGTCCGCTGGATTATGCCTGAACGCCTCTAAGGTCGTATCCAATCCGAGCTGATAGCGCTTCTTATACCCATTAGGTGGTCGTAAGCTAGCGGGCCTAACAACCCTCCGAGAACCGTCCGTGCTGTCCATTGGCACACTGGCGTCTCATCCCCGCTTACTACTAGGCCGCAAAGGGCGGGTTCGCGCTGCACGTGTTAGTACCATACATGTTGGGAACACCGGTGGACGAGCTTGCCGACTGTGGATATCACTAGTTTCGACACCTACGACCGCCCGCAAACGACGGGACTACAGGCTGGGAGCTTCAAGTTGTAGAGATGCGTTCGCATCGATCCTCTCAGGCGACCCATGCTTGGTGGTTAGTGCTTGCGCGTGCGCGCCCCGTGTGTGCTGGAATTGGCCAACCAGTGCACATTGGTGGTGCGTACCGTGACTTGCACCATGTGACGAGAGTGTTGAAGAACACTGTGTGGTGACTCTATGCCTATGTGATGGGGTGCTTGTAACACACGACCGAACCGACGGCTCGTTGGATGGTCACGACAGTGTGGTGCAGGTGCGCCCATGTGTAACGAATACATTGAGTGCCGTTGGAGGTTAGCGGTTGGTTGGTTGCATGCTACAACTTCGCGTTGTACATGGGCTGGCCGCTGCGCTTCCTTCGGGTTGCCACTTGATGTTGATAGGGTTGATGTATTGTGTTCGTTGACTTTTGGTTCATTCCAAAAGTCTTCGGACTTAGATAATTTTACAAGTGTCGGCGCTCTCGGACCGAAAATAAGAAGACAACTAAGAAGAAAAAGAGAAAGAAGCTAATAGTGGAAAGTATTCTTCTTCAAAGAAGGAACAAAAATTTTACAAGTGTTGAAAAATTTCCTAAGTCCAAAAAATTTTCTAAGTCCAGAAAATTTTCTAAGTCCCACAAAATGGAACATGATGAAGAAGATACAGAAGTTGAAAATTTTTCTAAGTCCAAAAAATTTTCTAAGTCCAGAAAATTTTCTAAGTCCAAAGTGTTGGAACAATTTCCAAAGGCCCATAGGTTGCACTGAATTTTCCTAAGTTGGCCACAAGTACCCATGAGGTATCGAGAAGGTTCACCCGAAGGACATAATATGTCCCAAAGTACCGATAGAGCACCCACAAAGAGCACCCAATTGGCCTAAGTTGGCCAAAAGTACCGATAGAGTACCCACAAGTAGCACTGAGTTGGCCTAAGTTGGCCAAAAGTACCGATAGAGTACCCACAAATAGCACCGAATGGGCCTAAGTTGGCCAAAAGTACCGATAGAGTACCCACAAGAAGCACTGAGTTGGCCTAAGTTGGCCAAAAGTACCGATAGAGTACCCACAAATAGCACCCAGTTGGCCTAAGTTGGCCAAAAGTACCGATAGAGCACCCAAAAGTAGCACCCAATTGGCCTATGTTGGCCAAAAGTACCGATAGAGTACCCACAAATAGCACCCAGTTGGCCTAAGTTGGCCAAAAGTACCGATAGAGCACCCACAAGTAGCACCCAATTGGCCTATGTTGGCCAAAAGTACCGATAGAGTACCCACAAATAGCACCGAATGGGCCTAAGTTGGCCAAAAGTACCGATAGAGTACCCACAAATAGCACCGCGTTGGCCTAAGTTGGCCAAAAGTACCGATAGAGTACCCACAAGTAGCACTGAGTTGGCCTAAGTTGGCCAAAAGTACTGATAGAGTACCCACAAATAGCACCGAATGGGCCTAACATGGCCAAAAGTACCGATAGAGTACCCACAAATAGCACCGAGTGGGCCTAACATGGCCAAAAGTACCGATAGAGCACCCACATATAGCACCCCATTGGCCTAAGTTGGCCAAAAGTACCGATAGAGTACCCACAAAGAGCACCCAATTGGCCTAAGTTGGCCAAAAGTACCGCCAAGTAGCACCATAGAGGCCCGAGTAGAGCGAAATGTGGGCCAAATTGAACATTTGAAAATTTTTACAAGTCCAGAAAATTTTCTAAGTCCAGAAAATTTTCTAAGTCCAAAGAGTTGGACAAATTTCCTTAGGCCCAAAGGTTGCACTGAATGTTCCTAAGTTGGCCATCAGTACCCATGAAGTATCGCGAAGGTTCACCCGAAAGACACAATACGCCCTAAAGTACCCACAGAGTACCCACAAGTTGCACCCAATTGGCCTAAGTTGGCCAGAAGTACCGACAAGTACCACCATAGAAGCCCGAGTAGAGCGAAATGTGGGCCAAAGTACCGAGTAGTTGCCACAAATGCCCAAATGGATACCAAAATGTGGTACCAAGTACCTAACTGTTGCAACAAATGCTAGCTTTCTGACCAAAAGCTGTGGGCCAATTTCGTAGAAGAACCGCCTAGGCGAAAAGGCAAAAATCGCCGAAGCTGGCCCGCTCGCAGAGCTCGCGGGCCAGGAGATACTCATAGGGCGCTTTACTAGAGTTGGGAACTTGAGAATTTTTGTGTCCGAGACTTTGGGCAACTTCGCGGCCGCCCCCTTAAAGTAAAAGATTTTCTCTGGGTGCCTAAAATTCGCAATTCCCGCAAAGTCGGGAAGACGTTAAAGTTTTTGCCCAAAAAATGGCCATCGATTTAAGGTGATTTTCCAATAAGAAAATGCTTCCTATTTTGAATTTTTTCGAATATTTCCTAAACTAAGCGTCGGAGCACATGGCCGTGGAGGAACTTTTGGTAGCTTTTGGCAAGGGCTATCGGATGAAATAATGCGAAAGGCCATCGGAGCGATATTGGATTAATGCGGGCCCATAAACGTACCTAAGAAGTGAAAATTGGTACCTTGCACGCAGGATGCAAGAAATGCTTGAGTGTTAACCAACATCGGTACCAAGTACCTAGGTTATATCGAGTGCGTAGATGGAAGTCGGTACCGAAGGGAAACCTTCCTAGGCTAGGTGCACGCAAGTGAGTATGGATCGATCAGTAGAAAGATGGGAAGCCATAGGAAACCTTCCTAGGCTAGGTGCACGCAAGTGAGTATGGATCGATCAGTAGAAAGATGGGAAGCCATAGGAAACCTTCCTAGGCTAGGTGCACGCAAGTGAGTATGGATCGATCAGTAGAAAGATGGGAAGCCCAAGGAAACCTTCCTAGGCTAGGTGCACGCAAGTGAGTATGGATCGATCAGTAGAAAGATGGGAAGCCATAGGAAACCTTCCTAGGCTAGGTGCACGCAAGTGAGTATGGATCGATCAGTAGAAAGATGGGAAGCCATAGGAAACCTTCCTAGGCTAGGTGCACGCAAGTGAGTATGGATCGATCAGTAGAAAGATGGGAAGCCATAGGAAACCTTCCTAGGCTAGGTGCACGCAAGTGAGTATGGATCGATCAGTAGAAAGATGGGAAGCCATAGGAAACCTTCCTAGGCTAGGTGCACGCAAGTGAGTATGGATCGATCAGTAGAAAGATGGGAAGCCCAAGGAAACCTTCCTAGGCTAGGTGCACGCAAGTGAGTATGGATCGATCAGTAGAAAGATGGGAAGCCATAGGAAACCTTCCTAGGCTAGGTGTACGCAAGTGAGTATGGATCGATCAGTAGAAAGATGGGAAGCCCAAGGAAACCTTCCTAGGCTAGGTGCACGCAAGTGAGTATGGATCGATCAGTAGAAAGATGGGAAGCCCAAGGAAACCTTCCTAGGCTAGGTGCACGCAAGTGAGTATGGATCGATCAGTAGAAAGATGGGAAGCCCAAGGAAACCTTCCTAGGCTAGGTGCACGCAAGTGAGTATGGATCGATCAGTAGAAAGATGGGAAGCCATAGGAAACCTTCCTAGGCTAGGTGCACGCAAGTGAGTATGGATCGATCAGTAGAAAGATGGGAAGCCATAGGAAACCTTCCTAGGCTAGGTGCACGCAAGTGAGTATGGATCGATCAGTAGAAAGATGGGAAGCCATAGGAAACCTTCCTAGGCTAGGTGCACGCAAGTGAGTATGGATCGATCAGTAGAAAGATGGGAAGCCATAGGAAACCTTCCTAGGCTAGGTGCACGCAAGTGAGTATGGATCGATCAGTAGAAAGATGGGAAGCCCAAGGAAACCTTCCTAGGCTAGGTGCACGCAAGTGAGTATGGATCGATCAGTAGAAAGATGGGAAGCCATAGGAAACCTTCCTAGGCTAGGTGCACGCAAGTGAGTATGGATCGATCAGTAGAAAGTGGGAAGCCCATTACCAAATGCCCTAGTGAAGACCGTAAACGAATATCATGAACCGATAAGGAGCACCAAATGCCCTAGTGAAGACCGTAAACGAATATCATGAACCGATAAGGAGCACCAAATGCCCTAGTGAAGACCGTAAACGAATATCATGAACCGATAAGGAGCACCAAATGCCCTAGTGAAGACCGTAAACGAATATCATGAACCGATAAGGAGCACCAAATGCCCTAGTGAAGACCGTAAACGAATATCATGAACCGATAAGGAGCACCAAATGCCCTAGTGAAGACCGTAAACGAATATCATGAACCGATAAGGAGCACCAAATGCCCTAGTGAAGACCGTAAACGAATATCATGAACCGATAAGGAGCACCAAATGCCCTAGTGAAGACCGTAAACGAATATCATGAACCGAGAAGTAGCAACGAATGCCTGAAAAAGTACCAAGTCCACGGTATAGAGTAACGAGAGTTAACCGCCGTGATGTATGCAATGAGGGCAGCCATTGCATGGGTTCTGGACTTGGTTCGCGAATAACTTTTTTGCTAGACATCGGACAAAGTTGACGTGGAAGAACGAAATGTAGCATTTGATGCCACCTATCCAAAACTTTTTCAAGATTGAAGATCCGATCGATACAGCCTGAGTTATAGGCAAAAGTTGGTGCAAAAACGAGCATTTTTAATGGTGAAAAATCGGTACTCCTCGAATAGCTCCTGTTGGAAGCATCGGACCACATGGTCGTGGAGGAACATATTGTAGCGCGCGGTGTCAAGTATCGACACCCAAAACCGCATGTCCGATGGACGGAAAATGACCAAGTTATAGTGAAAACTTGGTTGCACCAAATTCCCGAAGAAGTGCAACGAGAAGGTGAATGCGATGGTTGTTCGTCGAATAGCTCCGGCCACAGACATGGTAGCGATTAGTGGTGCATGGAAGAAATCTAGCCACAAGTGCCATCTACCCATGGCCAGAAGAAAGTGTGGCCATATCTTGGATACCGGCGGAGCTATGGGGCAAATATGGGCCAAAAATGGTGCAAGTTGGACCAAAAATCCGAAAAAGTACCTAGGTAAATGCGATGGTTGTTCGTCGAATAGCTCCGGCCACAGACATGGTAGCGATTAGTGGTGCATGGAAGAAATCTAGCCACAAGTGCCATCTAGCCATGGCCAGAAGAAAGTGTGGCCATATCTTGGATACCGGCGGAGCTATGGGGCAAATATGGGCCAAAAATGGTGCAAGTTGGACCAAAAATCCGACCAAGTGCGCGAGGCGCTTTCGTGAATAGCTCCGGCCACAGACATGGTAGCGATTAGTGGTGCATGGAAGAAATCTAGCCACAAGTGCCATCTACCCATGGCCAGAAGAAAGTGTGGCGCTATCTTGGATACCGGCGGAGCTATGGGGCAAATTCGGGCCAAAAATGGTGAAGTTGGACCAAAAATCCGACCAAGTGCGCGAGGCGCTTTCGTGAATAGCTCCGGCCACAGACATGGTAGCGATTAGTGGTGCATGGAAGAAATCTAGCCACAAGTGCCATCTACCCATGGCCAGAAGAAAGTGTGGCGCTATCTTGGATACCGGCGGAGCTATGGGGCAAATTCGGGCCAAAAATGGTGCAAGTTGGACCAAAAACCTGAAAAAGTACCTGGGTAATGCGATGGTTGTTCGTCGAATAGCTCCGGCCACAGACATGGTAGCGATTAGTGGTGCATGGAAGAAATCTAGCCACAAGTGCCATCTACCCATGGCCAGAAGAAAGTGTGGCCATATCTTGGATACCGGCGGAGCTATGGGGCAAATATGGGCCAAAAATGGTGCAAGTTGGACCAAAAATCCGACCAAGTGCGCGAGGCGCTTTCGTGAATAGCTCCGGCCACAGACATGGTAGCGATTAGTGGTGCATGGAAGAAATCTAGCCACAAGTGCCATCTACCCATGGCCAGAAGAAAGTGTGGCGCTATCTTGGATACCGGCGGAGCTATGGGGCAAATTCGGGCCAAAAATGGTGCAAGTTGGACCAAAAACCTGAAAAAGTACCTGGGTAATGCGATGGTTGTTCGTCGAATAGCTCCGGCCACAGACATGGTAGCGATTAGTGGTGCATGGAAGAAATCTAGCCACAAGTGCCATCTACCCATGGCCAGAAGAAAGTGTGGCCATATCTTGGATACCGGCGGAGCTATGGGGCAAATATGGGCCAAAAATGGTGCAAGTTGGACCAAAAATCCGACCAAGTGCGCGAGGCGCTTTCGTGAATAGCTCCGGCCACAGACATGGTAGCGATTAGTGGTGCATGGAAGAAATCTAGCCACAAGTGCCATCTACCCATGGCCAGAAGAAAGTGTGGCCATATCTTGGATACCGGCGGAGCTATGGGGCAAATATGGGCCAAAAATGGTGCAAGTTGGACCAAAAATCCGAAAAAGTACCTAGGTAAATGCGATGGTTGTTCGTCGAATAGCTCCGGCCACAGACATGGTAGCGATTAGTGGTGCATGGAAGAAATCTAGCCACAAGTGCCATCTAGCCATGTCCAGAAGAAAGTGTGGCCATATCTTGGATACCGGCGGAGCTATGGGGCAAATATGGGCCAAAAATGGTGCAAGTTGGACCAAAAATCCGACCAAGTGCGCGAGGCGCTTTCGTGAATAGCTCCGGCCACAGACATGGTAGCGATTAGTGGTGCATGGAAGAAATCTAGCCACAAGTGCCATCTACCCATGGCCAGAAGAAAGTGTGGCCATATCTTGGATACCGGCGGAGCTATGGGGCAAATACGGGCCAAAAATGGTGCAAGTTGGACCAAAAATCCGAAAAAGTACCTAGGTAAATGCGATGGTTGTTCGTCGAATAGCTCCGGCCACAGACATGGTAGCGATTAGTGGTGCATGGAAGAAATCTAGCCACAAGTGCCATCTACCCATGGCCAGAAGAAAGTGTGGCCATATCTTGGATACCGGCGGAGCTATGGGGCAAATACGGGCCAAAAATGGTGCAAGTTGGACCAAAAATCCGACCAAGTGCGCGAGGCGCTTTCGTGAATAGCTCCGGCCACAGACATGGTAGCGATTAGTGGTGCATGGAAGAAATCTAGCCACAAGTGCCATCTACCCATGGCCAGAAGAAAGTGTGGCCATATCTTGGATACCGGCGGAGCTATGGGGCAAATATGGGCCAAAAATGGGTAAAATTGTACGGTCCAAAGCCAAGGGTAAATTTTTTTATTCCTCTAATAACTTCTAGCACAGACATTGAATCGGTTGGTGATGTATGGATGAAATGTAGCAAACAGTTGGAACTACCCATAAAATCTTAAAGATTGACGATCCAATGTATAGAACCGGAGTAATGTGCGATACTTGGTGAAAAATCGAGTGAAAAATTAGCTATAAACTGTTTTTGGCCCATAACTCGAATACTAGACATCGGAAGGGGGGGTCGTAGAACGATTTTTTGTTGCCCTATCGATTCCCTATCGAACGAGCAAAAGTTGTTTTTTTGACCAAAAAGGACCCCTACTCTAGTAAAATTGGCCTGATTTTACTAGTCCCCGGTACCCGTACAGGCAAAATGAGCAAAATGCTCAAGTATGAATGGTTTTTGGCCCATAACTCGAATACTAGACGTCGCAGGGGGGTGTCGTGGAACAATTTTTGGTAGCCCTTGAAATTATCTATCGAATGACATATACTTGATTTTTTGACCAAAAAGTTCCTAGACTAGTAAAAATCGCATCATTTTACTAGAGTCGGGTACCCTGGACGAAAAACCGCTATAATTGCGGTTTTTGGCTAATAACTCGAATACTAGACGTCGCAGGGGGGTGTCGTGGAACAATTTTTGGTAGCCCTTGAAATTATCTATCGATTGACATATACTTGATTTTTTGGCCAAAAAGTTCCCTAGACTAGTAAAAATCGCATCATTTTACTAGAGTCGGGTACCCTGGACGAAAAACCGCTATAATTGCGGTTTTTGGCTAATAACTCGAATACTAGACGTCGCAGGGGGGTGTCGTGGAACAATTTTTGGTAGCCCTTGAAATTATCTATCGAATGACATATACTTGATTTTTGGCCAAAAAGTTCCCTAGACTAGTAAAAATCGCATCATTTTACTAGAGTCGGGTACCCTGGACGAAAAACCGCTATAGTTGCGGTTTTTGGCTAATAACTCGAATACTAGGCGTCGGAGGGGGGTGCCGTAGAACAATTTTTGGTAGCCCTTGAAATTATCTATCGAATGACATATACTTGATTTTTTGACCAAAAAGTTCCTAGACTAGTAAAAATCGCATCATTTTACTAGAGTCGGGTACCCTGTACGAAAAACCGCTATAGTTGCGGTTTTTGGCCAATAACTCGAATACTAGACGTCGGAGGGGGGTGCCGTAGAACAATTTTTTGTAGCCCTTGAAATTACCTTTCGAATGATATATAGTGGTTTTTTGGTCAAAAAGTGACCCCGAGACTAGTAACCCTCCATACACAAAACCGCCTAAAAAGTTTTGGTTTTGCAAAATTTTGAAAAGTGCGTCAAAAAAATTTTTTCAAAAAGTACCAAATCGTGATCAGAACTCACTATAGACCATAAAAAGTGAAATCCGATGGTCATTTGCAACACTTGGTCAATCGAGAAAAATTTCACTTTTTTACTAGAGTCGGGTACCCTGAACGAAAAATCGCTCAAGTAATGGTTTTTGGCCAATAACTCGAATACTAGACGTCGGAAGGGGGTGTCGTAGAACAATTTTTTGTAGCCCTTGAAATTACCTTTCGAATGATATATAGTGGTTTTTTGGTCAAACAGTGACCCCGAGACTAGTAACCCTCCATACACAAAACCGCCTACAAAAACTTTGTTTTGAAAAATTTTGAAAAGTTCAAAAAAATTTTTTTTTCAAAAACTACTAAAACGTGATAAGAACTTACTATAGACCATAAAAAGTGATATCCGATGATAATTTGCAAAAGTTGGTAACTAGTAAAAAATTTCACTTTTTTACTAGAGTCGGTGCAACGAGAAAAAAAAAGTCCGTGATGGAGAAAAATGGCACGTTTTCCACGCCTGTACGCTTTCGTTTACTATATAGGGGGTAGGTGAGCCAGAAGCATGAATTTGACTGAGTACGTATCTTTATGAATTGGGCCCTTCTAAATCGATTGAGACTACCCCCAGGACGATCGGACGACTGCTTCTGGCTCAAAATGTGGTTTTTAGATTTTGATCGTCAATTATGAGAGAAAAAATCGATTAGAAGTAAAGATACGAAATGCTTGGTCTAAGTTGGGAAACGACTTCGGATATTTGTTGGACGTTGTCGTAGAAGGTCCGAGGACCAAGGAAAAGTGATTTCCAAGTGGATTTATGCACTATTAGTCGATGGTAAGATGTGAAATTAGTAGAACTTACCATACAGTTTGCGAAGTTGAAGCAATCGGTTGGTGAATATGGTACTGTCTGTCCAATTTGGTGGTTCGGAATGAGTGAAACGATGTTGATGATGGATAGACGTTCCGATTGCCCCCGATCGGGGAACATATAGTGGTCTTTAAGGTCCAAGTACCTATGTTTTGGTAAGCAGAACTGAGAGTTAAAGGATGAAAGTCGGCCATTCCTAATATCATCCTATCGGTGGTTCGCGAGTTGTTTGAGGACCGGAGCAGCTCGCGATGAAACGGTCCTAGGGTATTGGTTATCCATCCAAGGAAGAGTAAATGCGATCCTAGATGTGTGTCGTTGGCCGTTCTACCGGTATCGCCTATCGATGAGATATCGACGGGCATGCCTTACTCGAAAGTTGAATTCTAGGATCGATGGTCAAACAGACCTATGAGCGATAAACCAAACTGAACACGTATTGATGTCGGCTTTTCCTATCATTTGATGCCGCAGGTTGTTTAGGGACCGGAGCAACTTGCGGCCGAGACGGTCCCCGGGGGTTTCTTTCTCCAAGGAGTGGAAACTATTAAGCAAGAGTTGTAGCAAGATACGATCCTCTGATGTGTCGTTGGCCGTTCATGCGGTATCGCCTGTCGATGAGATATCGATGGGCATGCCTTACTCTACCGACCTTCTAATTGAGAGTATTAATCAGGGATCGATGGTCAAACAAGACCAATGAGCGATAAACCAAACTGAACACGTATTGATGTCGGCTTTTCCTATCATTTGATGCCGCAGGTTGTTTAGGGACCGGAGCAGCTTGCGGCCGAGACGGTCCCCGGGGGTTTCTTTCTCCAAGGAGAAGAAACGATTAAGCAAAAGTTGTAGCAAGATACGATCCTCTGATGTGTCGTTGGCCGTTCAAGCGGTATCGCCTGTCGATGAGATATCGATGGGCATGCCTTACTCTCCCGACTGGATTACTGAGAGTTTAATCAGGGATCGATGGTCAAACAGACCAATGAGCGATAAACCAAACTGAACACGTATTGATGTCGGCATTTCCTATCATTTGTCGCAGGTTGTTTAGGGACCGGAGCAGCTTGCGACCGAGACGGTCCCCGGGGGTTTCTTTCTCTAAGGAGTGGAAACGATTAAGCAAAAGTCGTAGCAATAATCGATCACCTGATGTGTCGTTGGCCGTTCTTGCGGTATCGCCTGTCGATGAGATATCGATGGGCATGCCTTACTCTCCTGACTGTTTAATTGAGAGTTATAATCAGGGATCGATGGTCAAAAAGACCTATGAGCGATAAACCAAACTGAACACGTATTGATGTCGGCATTTCCTATCATTTGTCGCAGGTTGTTTGGGGACCGGAGCAGCTTGCGACCGAGACGGTCCCTTCCCGAAAGATGGTGAACCGAGTCGTCTGGCGTAAAAACCGGACGACTCGAAAGGGCTTGACCCTTTCAAGTGAGCGATAATCACATTCTACGCTCAGTTCGACAGCTACAAGGCAATCACTCGCTATGTTCAGAGCTAATACATGCAACATGCCGGCATTGTTTCCACCGACGCATGGATTCAAGACTGGTGCACTTATTAGTTAAACCGTTCGCCTCCGGGTGTTTCGAGTTCAAGTCTGGATGAGGATTGATCTTGCTGGTAATAGCTTGAGCCCCTGAATAAGGGGTCGAAGCGTACATCTTGAGACCATGTACAACATATTACCAAATCGGCACCATGGGTTCGGGTGCAAGTGATGTAACCGTGAAAGATGTTGAGCAGCCCAACATCGGTTTACACACGCATAATAGGAAGGCAGCGCTGTCGACTGGTCAGTCGTGTAAGAAGTGTGCATTATCGATCACAAATATATTGGTGATCTGTAGGTTGCGCATACACCATGCCCGGTGTAAAGTGCCGTGGTCCCCCCCGGGGGGCTGCATCAAACCGTTCGCCACGCGAACTACCCAATGGAACGAACTCGATGCATTTAATAAGAAGAAGAGATGATAATGAAACACGGTCGATTTAAGAGTTGAAAACGTTGAAATACCTATAAGCAAGTCTTAAGTTGGTGGTGACCGTTACGCCCCAACAAATTGGTGCCTTACCCTACACCAAAGAGCCATTCAACATGGTTCAAGTGAGCGATAATCACGCTCTACGCTCAGTATGACAGCTGCAAGGCAATCACTCGCTAAGTTCAGAGCTAATACATGCAACACGCCGGCATTGTTTCCACCGACGCATGGATTCAAGACTGGTGCACTTATTAGTTAAACCGTTCGCCTGCGGGTGTTTCGAGTTCAAGTCTGGATGAGGATTGTTCTTGCTGGTAATAGCTTGAGCCCCTGAATAAGGGGCCGAAGCGTACATCTTGAGACCATGTACAACATATTACCAAATCGGCACCATGGGTTCGGGTGCAAGTGATGTAACCGTGAAAGATGTTGAGCAGCCCAACATCGGTTTACACACGCATAATAGGAAGGCAGCGCTGTCGACTGGTCAGTCGTGTAAGAAGTGTGCATTATCGATCACAAATATATTGGTGATCTGTAGGTTGCGCATACACCATGCCCGGTGTAAAGTGCCGTGGTCCCCCCCGGGGGGCTGCATCAAACCGTTCGCCACGCGAACTACCCAATGGAACGAACTCGATGCATTTAATAAGAAGAAGAGATGATAATGAAACACGGTCGATTTAAGAGTTGAAAACGTTGAAATACCTATAAGCAAGTCTTAAGTTGGTGGTGACCGTTACGCCCCAACAAATTGGTGCCTTACCCTACACCAAAGAGCCATTCAACATGGTTCAAGTGAGCGATAATCACGCTCTACGCTCAGTTCGACAGCTGCAAGGCAATCACTCGCTAAGTTCAGAGCTAATACATGCAACACGCCGGCATTGTTTCCACCGACGCATGGATTCAAGACTGGTGCACTTATTAGTTAAACCGTTCGCCTGCGGGTGTTTCGAGTTCAAGTCTGGATGAGGATTGTTCTTGCTGGTAATAGCTTGAGCCCCTGAATAAGGGGCCGAAGCGTACATCTTGAGAGTAAATGTACAACATATTACCAAATCGGCACCGTGGGTTCTGGTGCAAGTGATGTAACCGTGAAAGATGTTGAGCAGCCCAACATCGGTTTACACACGCATAATAGGAAGGCAGCGCTGTCGACTGGTCAGTCGTGTAAGAAGTGTGCATTATCGATCTGCAATATATGAGCTCAGTATGACAGCCCAATTGGTAATCCTCGGGACCTCCAGAAAGGAAGCTGGATGAGGATTACCAAATCGAAAGTTGATAAGTGTAGTGGTACCACTTAGTCAACTTGTATCCCGAAAGATGGTGAACCGAGTCGTCTGGCGTAAAAACCGGACGACTCGAAAGGGCTTGACCCTTTCAAGTGAGCGATAATCACATTCTACGCTCAGTTCGACAGCTACAAGGCAATCACTCGCTATGTTCAGAGCTAATACATGCAACATGCCGGCATTGTTTCCACCGACGCATGGATTCAAGACTGGTGCACTTATTAGTTAAACCGTTCGCCTCCGGGTGTTTCGAGTTCAAGTCTGGATGAGGATTGTTCTTGCTGGTAATAGCTTGAGCCCCTGAATAAGGGGTCGAAGCGTACATCTTGAGACCATGTACAACATATTACCAAATCGGCACCATGGGTTCGGGTGCAAGTGATGTAACCGTGAAAGATGTTGAGCAGCCCAACATCGGTTTACACACGCATAATAGGAAGGCAGCGCTGTCGACTGGTCAGTCGTGTAAGAAGTGTGCATTATCGATCACAAATATATTGGTGATCTGTAGGTTGCGCATACACCATGCCCGGTGTAAAGTGCCGTGGTCCCCCCCGGGGGGCTGCATCAAACCGTTCGCCACGCGAACTACCCAATGGAACGAACTCGATGCATTTAATAAGAAGAAGAGATGATAATGAAACACGGTCGATTTAAGAGTTGAAAACGTTGAAATGCCTATAAGCAAGTCTTAAGTTGGTGGTTTCGTTGTGCCCCAACAAATTGGTGCCTTACCCTACACCAAAGAGCCATTCAACATGGTTCAAGTGAGCGATAATCACATTCTACGCTCAGTTCGACAGCTACAAGGCAATCACTCGCTATGTTCAGAGCTAATACATGCAACATGCCGGCATTGTTTCCACCGACGCATGGATTCAAGACTGGTGCACTTATTAGTTAAACCGTTCGCCTCCGGGTGTTTCGAGTTCAAGTCTGGATGAGGATTGTTCTTGCTGGTAATAGCTTGAGCCCCTGAATAAGGGGTCGAAGCGTACATCTTGAGACCATGTACAACATATTACCAAATCGGCACCATGGGTTCGGGTGCAAGTGATGTAACCGTGAAAGATGTTGAGCAGCCCAACATCGGTTTACACACGCATAAGGGGTTTATTGTTATCTGTAGGTTGCGCATACACCATACCCGGTGTAAAGTGCCGTGGTCCCCCAGGGGGCTGCATCAAAACGTTCGCCATGCGAACTACCCAATGGAACGAACTCGATGTATTGAAAGAGATGAACAATTAATAGCGAGAATAGGGGCCCGGAAGCAATTCCGCGGCCCTACGGTCGATTCAAGAGTTGAAACGTTGTACAATCGTGGATAGCACCTAGTGCTAATATGGTGAGAGATAATGTGTGAGGAAATTTAGTTTCCTAAAGTTTAGTTAGTGGTTTCCGTTGTGCCCTAACAAACTTAAAGTTGGTGGTGACCGTTACACCCCAACAAATTGGTGCCTTACCCAACACCAAAGAGCCATTCCATATGGTTCTAGAGAGAGAGAGTTGTGTGGAAATTTATTTCCCACTAAGCGAGTGTGTGTCTGTAGTGGAACGAATTCTGGTTGATCCTACCAGTAATATACGCTTGTCTCAAAGGTTAAGCCATGCATGTCTAAGTACAAACATAAATGAATGTGAAACCGCATAAGGCTCAGTATAACAGCTATAATTCACAAGATCATCCTACCACTAGTTACTTGGATAACTGTGGAAAATCCAGAGCTAATACATGCAACATGCCGGGACTGTTGCCCTCGCGGGTAGCTGAACTGGTGCACTTATTAGTTAAACCAATCGCCTCCGGGCGGCTTGAGTTGAAGTCTGGATAAGGACGCAGATCGTATGGTCGCTTGTCGACTGACGACAGATCTTTCAAATGTCTGCCCTATCAACTATTGATGGTAGTGTAGAGGACTACCATGGTTGCGACGGGTAACGGGGAATCAGGGTTCGATTCCGGAGAGGGAGCCTGAGAAATGGCTACCACATCCAAGGAAGGCAGCAGGCGCGTAAATTACCCAATCCCAGTACGGGGAGGTAGTGACGAGAAATAACAATATGGACCTCTCTAACGATGGTCCATAATTGGAATGAGTTGAGTATAAATCCTTCAACAAGGATCAAGTGGAGGGCAAGTCTGGTGCCAGCAGCCGCGGTAATTCCAGCTCCACTAGCGTATATTAAAGTTGTTGCGGTTAAAACGTTCGAAGTTGATTGCCCGTCCAGACACGTGACCGCCACGGGCGCCCGGTTACACGCCGGGGCCGTTCGTGCGCGCGCTCACGGCTGCGACTCACAATGGTGTACTTGGGCGTTACTCTGTGAACGAGTACCGTGCTACCGGTTAACTCCGGCACGGGCTCCTCATGGTGCTCAAGATACTCACATTTACCTTGAACAAATTAGAGTGCTCAAAGCAGGCTAAGACAAAGCGTCCGGCCCCCCCGTGGGGTTGGCGTTGGCCGAGAATAATCTTGCATGGAATAATGGAATATGACCTCGGTTTATACGATTTCGTTGGTTTGTCAGAAACCTAGAGGTAATGATTAACAGAAGTAGTTGGGGGCATTGGTATTACGGCGCGAGAGGTGAAATTCGTAGACCGTCGTAGGACCAACTGAAGCGAAAGCGTTTGCCATGGATGCTTTCTTTAATCAAGAACGAAAGTTAGAGGATCGAAGGCGATTAGATACCGCCCTAGTTCTAACCGTAAACGATGCCAATTAGCAATTGGGAGACGCTACCCCTATTCGGTGCTCTCAGTCGCTTCCGGGAAACCAAAATCGGGTTCCGGGGGAAGTATGGTTGCAAAGTTGAAACTTAAAGGAATTGACGGAAGGGCACCACAAGAAGTGGAGCTTGCGGCTTAATTTGACTCAACACGGGAAAATTTACCAGGTCCAAACTTATCGAGGTAAGACAGATTGATAGCTCTTTCTCAAATTTAAGGGTAGTGGTGCATGGCCGTTCTTAGTTCGTGGAATGATTTGTCTGGTTAATTCCGATAACGAACGTGACTCAAACATGCTAACTAGAACGCTGTCAGCAGTGCGCCTCCGGGCGCACCTGACGTTACAGCCGGGCGGCGCCTTCACGGGCGGTCGTCGGCTACGTTTGCCCTGCTTAGCGGGACAACTTGTGTTTAGCAAGCTGAGAATGAGCGATAACAGGTCCGTGATGCCCTTAGATGTTCTGGGCTGCACGCGTGCTACAATGTGGGTCGCAGCGTGTTCTCGCCAATAGGCGCCCCCATTCCGAGAGGAACGGGAAATCACTAAAATGCCCATCTAGTCGGGATTGGGGACTGCAACGGTCCCCATGAACCTGGAATTTCTAGTAAGCACTAGTCATTAGCTAGTGCTGATTACGTCCCTGCCCTTTGTACACACCGCCCGTCGCTACTACCGATGGATTATTTAGTGAGGTTTCTGGAGGCTTACCTTCCGCGGTTCCTTCGTGAGCTGCAGCTGGCATGGCTGAAGTTGACCGAACTTGATGATTTAGAGGAAGTAAAAGTCGTAACAAGGTTTCCGTAGGTGAACCTGCGGAAGGATCATTACTGATGATCGTCCGCGAGTGACCAACCATGGGCTGCCTTCGGTGTAGCTCGGTCGCTCGCTTGCTATGTGTCAGAATTTGTTGAAAGCCAACTCGTTCGTTGTACACTTTGATGGGTGACCATCACTGTGTCTCCGTGCCGAGCTAGATCTCCCCTAGCCGTAAGGCACTTGAACGCCCCTTCGACGACGAGTTGCATGTGTGTGGTATGTGTCAGAATCTGGTGAAGCTTTCTGCATGTGATGTGCCTTGTGTGGATCCGTGGCCATTGCATTGTGTCTGGTGTGTAGGTACCCAGACACTTAGAACGCTTGCGCGGAAAGCAAACTCGATCGTTGTACACTTTGATGGGCAACCATCACTGTGTCTCCGTGCCGTGCTAGATCTCCCCTAGCCGTAAGGCACTTTGAACGCCCCTTCGACGACGAGTTACAAGAGTGTGGTATGTGTCATAATCTGGTGAAGCTTTCTGCATGTGATGTGCCTTGTGTGGATCCGTGGCCATTGCATTGTGTCTGGTGTGTAGGTACCCAGACACTTAAGCAAACTCGATCGTTGTACACTGTGATGGGCGAGCATCACTGTGTCTCCGTGCCGTGTAAGAGCTCCCCTGGCCATCAGGCACTTGAAAGGTCCTTCGACGACGAGTTACAATAGTGGTGTGTTAGATACGTCAGGTGATGGTATCTACTGTTGTGCAATACGTATCCGGCCACGGCACGGAACGAACGGGAACTGTGGTGCAGACATACAAAGAGTTAAGCCTATTAGTCATTAACTCTAAGGACGGGGCCATGGGGCGGTACGCAAAGGATACGGATGAGCGAGTATGCAGGCCCAATACTCAATAGCTCGATCCGATCCAAGCACATGAGTTGACTGCGGCGCCA
>NW_026045158.1:260000-285000 GCF_943734845.2 Anopheles funestus
GAGGGCTACCGGAACTTGCAGCTTCTGCAGGGCAGCCGCGATCGCCTCCCAACTGGCGGAGTTGAAGGCGTTCCTGACATCCAGTGCTGCCACCACCAGACATCGAGGATCCCGCTGGTTGGTGCGATGGTACGTCCTCGCGTGCTGCCCCCTCTCGATCACCCGTTCGATGGCCTGTATCGTGGAACGGCCGCGCCGGAACCCGTACTGCCTTGGCGACAGTCGCGGAGCATCGCTGTTCTCCAAGTGGTCGTTCAGTCGATCCAGGATCACCCGCTCGAACCCCTTGGCGACTGCTCCCAGCATGAGCAGCGGACGATATGATGACGGGTCGCCCGGCTGCTTGCCCGGCTTCGCGATCAGCACAAGTCGAGCCTCCTTCCACGCCGCAGGAAACTCGCCTCGCTCGAGCAGCTGGTTGTACACGTCCACGAAGACCTCCGGGTGCATCCGCATCGCTGCCTTCGCTGCAGTGTTGGGGATGCCGTCCAACCCTGGCGCCTTGGACGACGCCATCCGCTCAGCCAGCAGCAGAACCTCCGAGCTCGTGACCGGCCTCAGAGCGACGTGTGAGGCGGTGCTTGCTTCGATGTCCGGCCACTCGAACGCTGGATGCTCCGGGAACAAGGCGTCGACGATCGGACCAAGAACAGCTCGATCCGTTTCCGGTGGCGCCCGGCCGCGAAGCTTCGCTCGCACAACCTTGTACCCAAGACCGAACACCTCAGCCTCGACGCCGTCAATCAGCTCTTGAAGGCTGCTCTCCTTGCTGTTCTGGATACTGGCCTGCAGCAAACGACGACAATCCTGCAGTCCGGCAGACGTCACAGCACGCTCCGACGGTTGAGCCCGGCGATGGGCTGCCTCCGCTGCTTCGCACTCTTCCCTCAAGCGCTCGATGTCCGGAGACCACCAGTACACCTGGGGCTTGCGATGGAAGGTAGCCCCGTGCACTCTCTCCATGGTCTCATCGCACGCCCGAGTGAGTCCGCCAACCAGCCCCTCCGGAGTGTCGACCTGTCCGAAGCGGCCGACTGTGAGGGCGATGTCAAAGCTCTTCCGGACGAACTGCGTCGTCTTCCACCGAGTTCCGGCATGCCTGGCTGTCCCGTCACTGGCTGCTGCTTGGCTTCGGTGCTGCTGGCCACGTCGCTTGTTCCGTTGACCCGGAACCTCCACCTGAAACTCGATGTACACGTGATCGCTGCCGGAGAAGCGGTTAAGCACGCGCCATGAGTCCGGCCGCACAATGGATTGACTGGCGAAGGAGACGTCGATGACGCTTTCCCGTGCAACCCCGTTGCCCTTGAAGGTGGGCACGTTGCCACGGTTCAGCGTCTGCAGCGCCAGCTGCTCCACCACGCTTAGGAGCTCCTGCCCCTTCCGGGTAGTGCGCGCACTCCCCCACTCCTCGTTCCAGGCGTTGAAGTCCCCGGCCAGGACTGATGTTGTATGTCCCACCAGCGACACCTCCACCGCACCAAGAAACTCCTCGAAGTCTTCCGAACCACTGCTGGGCGACACGTAGCAGCTGGCGAAAGTGACTCCCGCTATCGTGGCAACCACCAATCCCGGGACGACGCTTCCCCACAGACGCTGGATGGGGTAAGCCCCCGTTGCGACGATCGCCACACTGAGTTCCTCATCAACGGCCCATCGCGGATCATCTCGAGGCGGCCGATACAGCTCACAGGCGAGCACCACCTCAACACCCAGCTCGCGGGCCGTCTGCATCAGCAGGTCCTGAGCTGTCCTGCTTCGCCCAAGGTTGATCTGCAGCACCTTTAGCGTCGGCACGTCAGATGCCCGACCGGATGCGGGCCGCTGCACACGGCACAGCACACCTCCGCCGTGCAGCTCTTCGCCTGATGATCTGGCTTCCCGCATCGAATGCAGCTGGCCGAGCGATCGACCTCGCTCATGCACGCTGCCCGGACGTGTCCCATCTCCAGACACTTGTAACAACGTTGCTGCCGCGTCTGCATTGGAGCCACCTTCCGGATCAGGCAGGACGTGTACTTGATTTTGACAAACTTCCCGTCCAGCTCCTCTGCCGCCTTCGTTGTCACCCGAGCTATCGCCACCTTCGTGCCGTCCCACGCTGGTCGCAGCCGAACCGAAGTCTCCTCCACGGTGTGCTGGCATAGCTCGGAGAGTGCCTTCGCCACGTGTGACTCCTCCGCTAAAGGGTCGACCGCGTCCATCCGGATGTCGACCGTGGGAGTCACCAATCGTGCTGATGCCGGCAGTTCCGCCTTCGCGCACACGTCTTTAATGCACTGCAGCACCTCTGCAGCGTTCGCGCTCTCCTTCAGCTCCATAACGAGTCGGGAGCGTGTGGTGCGTCGTCCGACTCCGAGAGCCTCTGCGTATTTCACCATCTCTGGAGCCCCACGCACAACCTGGTAAACCTCGGTCCAGGTTTGTCCCTCTGCTGGGGCGACCTCGATTGCGTCCGGCTTGGTCTTGCGCTGCCGTTGACGCCCTCCGCCTCGCCGTGTTGCAGGCTGGCTACGCCAGGCCTGTTGCCCCTGCTGTTGTTGGGGCTGCTGTGACGATGGTCCTGCAACCGCCTGTCGCCAGACCTTCGCCCGTTGTTGTTGCAGCTGCGGCCACTGCTGCTTCTGCTGCTGCTGCTGCTGTTGCTGCTGCTGCTGCATGCTCGCTGATTGACGTGCCGGCTTACGGCGCACCACTTCAGTCCAGGAGCCGCCATCCTGGTCCGGAGACGGCTCCACCATAGCCGTCACCGCAACCTGCTGTCGCTGCCGCTGCTGCTGCTGCCCACGCTGCTGCTCACTCTGCTGCTGCTCGATCCGACGCCGTGGCATTGGGGTCGGCGAATAAGCCACAGAGGCGCGTATCGGCTCGCCCAGCTGCTGCTGACCTCCGACCACCTGCAAGATAAGCTCATTAAGCGCATCACGCTCGCGCCGATGAGCCTCACGATCGAGCCGTTGTGCCTCTCGAAGTGCGGCGATTTCCGCCGCCGCTATCTCCTCCCGACGTACAGCCGCCGAGAGTGCCACCTCCGCATCGCGACGAGCATTCGCTTCTGCTGACGCCATCTGGACCCGGAAGAGGGACAGCTCCTCCTGCAGCTTGGCGAGCATGGCCCGCAGCTCCTCGTTGGTGCGACGAAGTTCACGCATCTCTTCGTCGCGTTGTGCTGCCGCACCGGTAGAGGTCGTCTCCTTGACGACCGGCATTGACGTCTTCGTAAGCAGCACTCGCGGCTGCAATGAAGGACGATTCGTCGGCGCAACCCTCTCGTCCGTCGACAAGGTCCTCGACCGCAAAGACCTTGCACCGTCCATGGTGCTTGGCTTCCCCAGGTGCCAAGCAAACCCTAATGAAAAAGAATCGACTTACTTGCCTCTCCGTTGATCGACTCCGGATTGATGGCAGCAAGTAGGTCTCGCCGAGACGAATCCAACGAGGTGTCGGACGTCCAAATCGGACCAGCGGTTCCGAAACGGTGCACAAATGAAAATTCCGCTCGCACACACACACACACAGAACCCAGTTCCGGGGCCGTTCACTGGATCGCCCCCCCTGGTACGGCAAAAGCTGGCTCTTGCGAAGACGATTCCAGGGAGGTGTCGCACGTCCGGATCCGACGAAAACTGACGAAGTGGTGCACGATTTGGCCACCGATTTTCACACACACACGGTCGAATATGTCCCGCACTCTGGCCACCGCACTATGGGCCCGATTGACCCGTTGAAGACACGTATCGACGCGTCTTGCCGAGACGCTTCGATCGAAGTGCTACCCGTCCCAATCGGTCCACTTTTCACGAAGTTGTGCAATAAAATGTTTTTCCTCACTAACACTAATGCACTCGCACACTAACACCACCAAACGGATTTTTCCAGATAGCAGAACTCAGCCGTTTATGGACCGATCCTGGCGATCCACGGATCGATCGACGCGCCCGGCCAAGCCCTATCCGATGGTGGGTGGATCGAGGGGGTGGTGGGAGGAAACTGGCCTCCAAAAACCCGAAAAACCCCCTTTTTTCCGCCTTTTCGCTGGTTTCCAGGCTGTTTCCGGTCCGATCGACTGCCGGAAAATTTTGGTCGATGCGTCCTCGTGTTCCGGTACTGATGGGACTCTCAAACTTACCAAAAATCAGCGTTTAGCTCGTCTAAAAATTGATCTTCCGATCCGCTCAATGGATCGCCTCCGAAACAACGGCAACAGCTGCGTCTCGTCGGCGCATTTGCAACGAGGTGCCGGACTTAGAAATCGGACCAGCGGTTCCGAAACGGTGCACAAATGAAAATTCCGCTCACACACACGCACACACAAAACCCAGTTCCGGGGCCGTTCACTGGATCGCCCCCCCTGGTACGGCAAGAGCTGGCTCTCGCGAAGACGATTCCAGGGAGGTGTCGCACGTCCGGGTCCGACGAAAACTGACGGAGTGGTGCACGTTTTGGCCACCGATTTTCACACACACACGGTCAAAATGTCCGGCACTCTGGCCACCGCACTATGGGCCCGATTGACCCGTTGAAGGCACGTATCGACGCGTCTTGCCGAGACGCGTCCAACCAAGTGCTAAACGTTAAAATCGGTCCACTTTTCTCGAAGTTGTGCAATAAAAATGTTTTCGCACTAACACTAATGCACTCGCACACTAACACCACCAAAGGATTTTTCCAGATAGCAGAACTCAGCCGTTTATGGACCGATCCTGGCGATCCACGGATCGATCGACGCGCCCGGCCAAGCCCTATCCGATGGTGGGTGGATCGAGGGGGTGGTGGGAGGAAACTGGCCTCCAAAAACCCGAAAAACCCCCTTTTTTTCGCCTTTTCGCCGGTTTCCGGGCTAATTCCGGTCCGATCGGCCTGCGGCCAATTTTCCCGGGTGAGTCCCGATGGGCCACTCCTGTTACGATGATTAAACCCGCGCCAGGTTGCAGGGTTGATTTTTGAAAATTCAAAAACCGGGCCGGAAAAAACTCCCTGGTTTTTGGGAGTAGCGGGGGGGGACTTGGCACACGTGTAGAGGACCCCAATCGAGGGCCGGATGCCAAAATCCAAGTGGCCAGGTGGCCAACCGACCGAGTTATTAAATTTCAAAAATTTAATAACTAATTAAATAATATTGGCCTTCCACTTTGCCAAATCTTCAAGATGTCGCCCGAAAACACGTGGTGGATTTTACACGCACTTTTTGAAACCGGAAACGCGAAAAACCTCCAACTTTGGGCGCTAATATCTCCGTTGTTTTTCAACGCACAGAAACGGCAGACCACTTCATCGAATCGGGACGTTCTCACTCAACGTTTTACAATGTTTTTAAATCGATTCGCGCACTTTTAGAGGGCAATACCAACCGGATACTAAAAAACACTAGTTTTTTGGGCACCACTTCCGGTGGCATACACACACACGCACAAACTTAACACCGTTGGATGCGTCTTTTTGATACGCGTCTTTTGATGTTTTATTTTTGAAAATCCGTCAAGAATTGACGAAGTTATTCACGAAAAACTGGTCCCCGGAAAATCCCATACAAATTGTATGGCCGGAAATGAAACCGGAAACGCGAAAAACCTCCAACTTTGGGCGCTAATATCTCCGTTGTTTTTCAACGCACAGAAACGGCAGACCACTTCATCGAATCGGGACGTTCTCACTTAACGTTTTACAATGTTTTTAAATCGATTCGCTCACTTTTAGAGGGCAATACCAACCGGACACTAAAAAACACTAGTTTTTTGGGCACCACTTCCGGTGGCATACACACACACGCACAAACTTAACACCGTTGGATGCGTCTTTTTAATACGCGTCTTTTGATGTTTTATTTTTGAAAATCCGTCAAGAATTGACGAAGTTATTCACGAAAAACTGATCCCCGGAAAATCCCATACAAATTGTATGGCGAGAGTCAAAACCGGAAACGCGAAAAACCTCCAACTTTGGGCGCTAATATCTCCGTTGTTTTTCAACGCACAGAAACGGCAGACCACTTCATCGAATCGGGATAATCTCACTTAATGTTTTGCAATATTTTTCAACCGATTCGCGCACTTTTAGAGGATAATACTAACCGGACACTAGAAAACACTGGTTTTCCCCTCCTGAGGGGGAGGGGGTGGATATGGGAGGGGCGGGGGGGTGACGATCCGGTGCTCCACTCCGAGACCTATCCACCGATACCCCGGACGTCCCTCTAGCCCGAGGGGTTACCGAGATATCCCACTTTAAAGGATTTGTCCGGAAGTTTGATAACTCGGTGTTGGAGTTCGATAACAGTTATCGAACTACTTATCAAACTTTTTCAATCCTCTATAGCTCCGGAACCACTTGTCCGATCCGGGCGTCCGACGGCTCCCCGGAAAGGAAATTTTGTCCTCTTTTGAAATATTTCAAGGTTGAAATATTTCATGAAATATTTCGTGAAATATTTCACGTTTTCCGTAAAAACGCTCGTAGCACTATGGTTCGAGTTGGGGGGGCTGGGGAATATCACTCCTAACAACACCAGCGCCACCTGTGGGTAAATCTCGAACTAATTCGCTTTAAACGCACTTTTTCGCAAATTCGCACGGGAGCGCTCGAAAAACACGTCCGTTCACTTCGGAGGTTTCGCTCAGACTACAGGGATAACTGGCTTGTGGCCGCCAAGCGTTCATAGCGACGTGGCTTTTTGATCCTTCGATGTCGGCTCTTCCTATCATTGTAAAGCAAAATTTACCAAGCGTAGGATTGTTCACCCTTTCAAGGGAACGTGAGCTGGGTTTAGACCGTCGTGAGACAGGTTAGTTTTACCCTACTGGTGTGCATTGTTTGTCGCTATCTTAACGGAATTCCTGTGCAGTACGAGAGGAACCACAGGTACGGACCACTGGCTCAATACTAGTTCGAACGGACTATGGTATGACGCTACGTCCGCTGGATTATGCCTGAACGCCTCTAAGGTCGTATCCAATCCGAGCTGATAGCGCTTCTTATACCCATTAGGTGGTCGTAAGCTAGCGGGCCTAACAACCCTCCGAGAACCGTCCGTGCTGTCCATTGGCACACTGGCGTCTCATCCCCGCTTACTACTAGGCCGCAAAGGGCGGGTTCGCGCTGCACGTGTTAGTACCATACATGTTGGGAACACCGGTGGACGAGCTTGCCGACTGTGGATATCACTAGTTTCGACACCTACGACCGCCCGCAAACGACGGGACTACAGGCTGGGAGCTTCAAGTTGTAGAGATGCGTTCGCATCGATCCTCTCAGGCGACCCATGCTTGGTGGTTAGTGCTTGCGCGTGCGCGCCCCGTGTGTGCTGGAATTGGCCAACCAGTGCACATTGGTGGTGCGTACCGTGACTTGCACCATGTGACGAGAGTGTTGAAGAACACTGTGTGGTGACTCTATGCCTATGTGATGGGGTGCTTGTAACACACGACCGAACCGACGGCTCGTTGGATGGTCACGACAGTGTGGTGCAGGTGCGCCCATGTGTAACGAATACATTGAGTGCCGTTGGAGGTTAGCGGTTGGTTGGTTGCATGCTACAACTTCGCGTTGTACATGGGCTGGCCGCTGCGCTTCCTTCGGGTTGCCACTTGATGTTGATAGGGTTGATGTATTGTGTTCGTTGACTTTTGGTTCATTCCAAAAGTCTTCGGACTTAGATAATTTTACAAGTGTCGGCGCTCTCGGACCGAAAATAAGAAGACAACTAAGAAGAAAAAGAGAAAGAAGCTAATAGTGGAAAGTATTCTTCTTCAAAGAAGGAACAAAAATTTTACAAGTGTTGAAAAATTTCCTAAGTCCAAAAAATTTTCTAAGTCCAGAAAATTTTCTAAGTCCCACAAAATGGAACATGATGAAGAAGATACAGAAGTTGAAAATTTTTCTAAGTCCAAAAAATTTTCTAAGTCCAGAAAATTTTCTAAGTCCAAAGTGTTGGAACAATTTCCAAAGGCCCATAGGTTGCACTGAATTTTCCTAAGTTGGCCACAAGTACCCATGAGGTATCGAGAAGGTTCACCCGAAGGACATAATATGTCCCAAAGTACCGATAGAGTACCCACAAATAGCACCGAATGGGCCTAAGTTGGCCAAAAGTACCGATAGAGCACCCACAAGTAGCACCCAATTGGCCTAAGTTGGCCAAAAGTACCGATAGAGTACCCACAAATAGCACCCAGTTGGCCTAAGTTGGCCAAAAGTACCGATAGAGTACCCACAAGATGCACTGAGTTGGCCTAAGTTGGCCAAAAGTACCGATAGAGTACCCACAAATAGCACCCAGTTGGCCTAAGTTGGCCAAAAGTACCGATAGAGCACCCACAAGTAGCACCCAATTGGCCTAAGTTGGCCAAAAGTACCGATAGAGTACCCATAAGCAGCACCCAATTGGCCTAAGTTGGCCAAAAGTACCGATAGAGTACCCACAAATAGCACCCAATGGGCCTAACATGGCCAAAAGTACCGATAGAGTACCCACAAGAAGCACTGAGTTGGCCTAAGTTGGCCAAAAGTACCGATAGAGTACCCACAAGTAGCACTGAGTTGGCCTAAGATGGCCAAAAGTACCGATAGAGTACCCACAAATAGCACCGAATGGGCCTAAGTTGGCCAAAAGTACCGATAGAGCACCCACAAGTAGCACTGAGTTGGCCTAAGTTGGCCAAAAGTACCGATAGAGTACCCATAAGCAGCACCCAATTGGCCTAAGTTGGCCAAAAGTACCGATAGAGTACCCACAAATAGCACCGAGTGGGCCTAACATGGCCAAAAGTACCGATAGAGCACCCACATATAGCACCGAATGGGCCTAACATGGCCAAAAGTACCGATAGAGCACCCACATATAGCACCCCATTGGCCTAAGTTGGCCAAAAGTACCGATAGAGTATCCACAAAGAGCACCCAATTGGCCTAAGTT
Organism: Anopheles funestus; assembly: GCF_943734845.2. Taxonomy (NCBI): domain Eukaryota; kingdom Metazoa; phylum Arthropoda; class Insecta; order Diptera; family Culicidae; genus Anopheles; species Anopheles funestus. Next base: position 268,912 of record NW_026045158.1, read on the forward strand.
GGCCAAAAGTACCGCCAAGTAGCACCATAGAGGCCCGAGTAGAGCGAAATGTGGGCCAAATTGAACATTTGAAAATTTTTACAAGTCCAAAAAATTTTCTAAGTCCAGAAAATTTTCTAAGTCCAAAGAGTTGGACAAATTTCCTTAGGCCCAAAGGTTGCACTGAATGTTCCTAAGTTTGCCATCAGTACCCATGAAGTATCGCGAAGGTTCACCCGAAAGACACAATACGCCCTATAGTACCCACAGAGTACCCACAAGTTGCACCCAATTGGCCTAAGTTGGCCAGAAGTACCGACAAGTACCACCAAAGAAGCCCGAGTAGAGCGAAATGTGGGCCAAAGTACCGAGTAGTTGCCACAAATGCCCAAATGGATACCAAAATGTGGTACCAAGTACCTAACTGTTGCAACAAATGCTAGCTTTCTGACCAAAAGCTGTGGGTCAATTTCGTAGAAGAACCGCCTAGGCGAAAAGGCAAAAATCGCCGAAGCTGGCCCGCTCGCAGAGCTCGCGGGCCAGGAGATACTCATAGGGCGATTTACTAGAGTGGGGAACTTGAGAATTTTTGTGTCCGAGACTTTGGGCAACTTCGCGGCCGCCCCCTTAAAGTAAAAGATTTTCTCTGGGTGCCTAAAATTCGCAATTCCCGCAAAGTCGGGAAGACGTTAAAGTTTTTGCCCAAAAAATGGCCATCGATTTAAGGTGATTTTCCAATAAGAAAATGCTTCCTATTTTGAATTTTTTCGAATATTTCCTAAACTAAGCGTCGGAGCACATGGCCGTGGAGGAACTTTTGGTAGCTTTTGGCAAGGGCTATCGGATGAAATAATAAGAAAGGCCATCAGAGCGATATTGGATTAATGCGGGCTCATAAACGCACCTGAGAAGTGAAAATTGGTACCTTGCACGCAGGATGCAAGAAATGCTTGAGTGTTAACCATCATCGGTACCAAGTACCTAGGTTATATCGAGTGCGTAGATGGAAGTCGGTACCAAAGGGAAACCTTCCTAGGCTAGGTGCACGCAAGTGAGTATGGATCGATCAGTAGAAAGATGGGAAGCCATAGGAAACCTTCCTAGGCTAGGTGCACGCAAGTGAGTATGGATCGATCAGTAGAAAGATGGGAAGCCATAGGAAACCTTCCTAGGCTAGGTGCACGCAAGTGAGTATGGATCGATCAGTAGAAAGATGGGAAGCCATAGGAAACCTTCCTAGGCTAGGTGCACGCAAGTGAGTATGGATCGATCAGTAGAAAGATGGGAAGCCATAGGAAACCTTCCTAGGCTAGGTGCACGCAAGTGAGTATGGATCGATCAGTAGAAAGATGGGAAGCCATAGGAAACCTTCCTAGGCTAGGTGCACGCAAGTGAGTATGGATCGATCAGTAGAAAGATGGGAAGCCATAGGAAACCTTCCTAGGCTAGGTGCACGCAAGTGAGTATGGATCGATCAGTAGAAAGATGGGAAGCCATAGGAAACCTTCCTAGGCTAGGTGCACGCAAGTGAGTATGGATCGATCAGTAGAAAGATGGGAAGCCATAGGAAACCTTCCTAGGCTAGGTGCACGCAAGTGAGTATGGATCGATCAGTAGAAAGATGGGAAGCCGAAGGGAAACCTTCCTAGGCTAGGTGCACGCAAGTGAGTATGGATCGATCAGTAGAAAGATGGGAAGCCGAAGGGAAACCTTCCTAGGCTAGGTGCACGCAAGTGAGTATGGATCGATCAGTAGAAAGATGGGAAGCCATAGGAAACCTTCCTAGGCTAGGTGCACGCAAGTGAGTATGGATCGATCAGTAGAAAGATGGGAAGCCATAGGAAACCTTCCTAGGCTAGGTGCACGCAAGTGAGTATGGATCGATCAGTAGAAAGATGGGAAGCCATAGGAAACCTTCCTAGGCTAGGTGCACGCAAGTGAGTATGGATCGATCAGTAGAAAGATGGGAAGCCATAGGAAACCTTCCTAGGCTAGGTGCACGCAAGTGAGTATGGATCGATCAGTAGAAAGATGGGAAGCCCAAGGAAACCTTCCTAGGCTAGGTGCACGCAAGTGAGTATGGATCGATCAGTAGAAAGATGGGAAGCCATAGGAAACCTTCCTAGGCTAGGTGCACGCAAGTGAGTATGGATCGATCAGTAGAAAGTGGGAAGCCCAGTACCAAATGCCCTAGTGAAGACCGTAAACGAATATCATGAACCGAGAAGGAGCACCAAATGCCCTAGTGAAGACCGTAAACGAATATCATGAACCGATAAGGAGCACCAAATGCCCTAGTGAAGACCGTAAACGAATATCATGAACCGATAAGGAGCACCAAATGCCCTAGTGAAGACCGTAAACGAATATCATGAACCGATAAGGAGCACCAAATGCCCTAGTGAAGACCGTAAACGAATATCATGAACCGAGAAGTAGCAACGAATGCCTGAAAATGTACCAAGTCCTCGGTATAGAGTAACGAGAGTTAACCGCCGTGATGTATGCAATGTGGGCAGCCATTGCATGGGTTCTGGACTTGGTTCGCGAATAACTTTTTTGCTAGACATCGGACAAAGTTGACGTGGAAGAACGAAATGTAGCATTTGATGCCACCTATCCAAAACTTTTTCAAGATTGAAGATCCGATCGATACAGCCTGAGTTATAGGCAAAAGTTGGTGCAAAATTGAGCATTTTTAATGGTGAAAAATCGGTAATCCTCGAATAGCTCCTGTTGGAAGCATCGGACCACATGGTCGTGGAGGAACATATTGTAGCGTGCGGTGTCAAGTATCGACACCCAAAACCGCATGTCCGATGGACGGAAAATGACCAAGTTATAGTGAAAACTTGGTTGCACCAAATTCCCGAAGAAGTGCAACGAGAAGGTGAATGCGATGGTTGTTCGTCGAATAGCTCCGGCCACAGACATGGTAGCGATTAGTGGTGCATGGAAGAAATCTAGCCACAAGTGCCATCTACCCATGGCCAGAAGAAAGTGTGGCCATATCTTGGATACCGGCGGAGCTATGGGGCAAATATGGGCCAAAAATGGTGCAAGTTGGACCAAAAATCCGACCAAGTGCGCGAGGCGCTTTCGTGAATAGCTCCGGCCACAGACATGGTAGCGATTAGTGGTGCATGGAAGAAATCTAGCCACAAGTGCCATCTACCCATGGCCAGAAGAAAGTGTGGCCATATCTTGGATACCGGCGGAGCTATGGGGCAAATACGGGCCAAAAATGGTGCAAGTTGGACCAAAAATCCGAAAAAGTACCTAGGTAAATGCGATGGTTGTTCGTCGAATAGCTCCGGCCACAGACATGGTAGCGATTAGTGGTGCATGGAAGAAATCTAGCCACAAGTGCCATCTACACATGGCCAGAAGAAAGTGTTGCGATATCTTGGATACCGGCGGAGCTATGGGGCAAATATGGGCCAAAAATGGTGCAAGTTGGACCAAAAATCCGAAAAAGTACCTAGGTAAATGCGATGGTTGTTCGTCGAATAGCTCCGGCCACAGACATGGTAGCGATTAGTGGTGCATGGAAGAAATCTAGCCACAAGTGCCATCTAGCCATGGCCAGAAGAAAGTGTGGCCATATCTTGGATACCGGCGGAGCTATGGGGCAAATATGGGCCAAAAATGGTGAAGTTGGACCAAAAATCCGACCAAGTGCGCTAGGCGCTTTCGTGAATAGCTCCGGCCACAGACATGGTAGCGATTAGTGGTGCATGGAAGAAATCTAGCCACAAGTGCCATCTACCCATGGCCAGAAGAAAGTGTGGCGCTATCTTGGATACCGGCGGAGCTATGGGACAAATATGGGCCAAAAATGGTGCCAGGTGGACCAAAAATCCGACCAAGTGCGCAAGGCGCTTTCGTGAATAGCTCCGGCCACAGACATGGTAGCGATTAGTGGTGCATGGAAGAAATCTAGCCACAAGTGCCATCTACCCATGGCCAGAAGAAAGTGTGGCCATATCTTGGATACCGGCGAAGCTATGGGGCAAATATGGGCCAAAAATGGTGCTAGTTGGACCAAAAATCCGACCAAGTGCGCGAGGCGCTTTCTTGAATAGCTCCGGCCACAGACATGGTAGCGATTAGTGGTGCATGGAAGAAATCTAGCCACAAGTGCCATCTACCCATGGCCAGAAGAAAGTGTGGCCATATCTTGGATACCGGCGGAGCTATGGGGCAAATATGGGCCAAAAATGGTACAAGTTGGACCAAAAATCCGAAAAAGTACCTAGGTAAATGCGATGGTTGTTCGTCGAATAGCTCCGGCCACAGACATGGTAGCGATTAGTGGTGCATGGAAGAAATCTAGCCACAAGTGCCATCTACCCATGGCCAGAAGAAAGTGTGGCCATATCTTGGATACCGGCGGAGCTATGGGGCAAATATGGGCCAAAAATGGTGCAAGTTGGACCAAAAATCCGACCAAGTGCGCGAGGCGCTTTCGTGAATAGCTCCGGCCACAGACATGGTAGCGATTAGTGGTGCATGGAAGAAATCTAGCCACAAGTGCCATCTACCCATGGCCAGAAGAAAGTGTGGCGATATCTTGGATACCGGCGGAGCTATGGTGCAAATACGGGCCAAAAATGGGTAAACTTGTACGGTCCAAAGCCAAGGGTAAATTTTTTTATTCCTCTAATAACTTCTAGCACAGACATTGAATCGGTTGGTGATGTATGGATGAAATGCAGCAAACAGTTGGAACTACCCATAAAATCTTAAAGATTGACGATCCAATGTATAGAACCGGAGTAATGTGCGATACTTGGTGTAAAATCGAGTGAAAAATTAACTATAAACTGTTTTTGGCCCATAACTCGAATACTAGACATCGGAAGGGGGGGTCGTAGAACGATTTTTTGTTGCCCTATCGATTCCCTATCGAACGAGCAAAAGTTGTTTTTTTGACCAAAAAGGACCCCTACTCTAGTAAAATTGGCCTGATTTTACTAGTCCCCGGTACCCGTACAGGCAAAATGAGCAAAATGCTCAAGTATGAATGGTTTTTGGCCCATAACTCGAATACTAGACGTCGCAGGGGGGTGTCTTAGAACAATTTTTGGTAGCCCTTGAAATTATCTATCGAATGACATATACATGATTTTTTGGCAAAAAAGTTCCCTAGACTAGTAAAAATCGCATCATTTTACTAGAGTCGGGTACCCTGGACGAAAAACCGCTATAATTGCGGTTTTTGGCTAATAACTCGAATACTAGACGTCGCAGGGGGGTGTCGTGGAACAATTTTTGGTAGCCCTTGAAATTATCTATCGAATGACATATACTTGATTTTTGGCCAAAAAGTTCCCTAGACTAGTAAAAATCGCATCATTTTACTAGAGTCGGGTACCCTGGACGAAAAACCGCTATAATTGCGGTTTTTGGCTAATAACTCGAATACTAGACGTCGCAGGGGGGTGTCGTGGAACAATTTTTGGTAGCCCTTGAAATTATCTATCGAATGACATATACTTGATTTTTGGCCAAAAAGTTCCCTAGACTAGTAAAAATCGCATCATTTTACTAGAGTCGGGTACCCTGGACGAAAAACCGCTTAAGTTGCGGTTTTTGGCTAATAACTCGAATACTAGACGTCGCAGGGGGGTGCCGTAGAACAATTTTTGGTAGCCCTTGAAATTATCTATCGAATGACATATACTTGATTTTTTGACCAAAAAGTTCCTAGACTAGTAAAAATCGCATCATTTTACTAGAGTCGGGTACCCTGTACGAAAAACCGCTATAGTTGCGGTTTTTGGCCAATAACTCGAATACTAGACGTCGGAGGGGGGTGCCGTAGAACAATTTTTTGTAGCCCTTGAAATTACCTTTCGAATGATATATAGTGGTTTTTTGGTCAAAAAGTGACCCCGAGACTAGTAACGCTCCATACACAAAACCGCCTAAAAAGATTTGGTTTTGCAAAATTTTGAAAAGTGCGTCAAAAAAATTTTTTCAAAAAGTACCAAATCGTGATCAGAACTCACTATAGACCATAAAAAGTGAAATCCGATGATCATTTGCAACACTTGGTCAATCGAGAAAAATTTCACTTTTTTACTAGAGTCGGGTACCCTGAACGAAAAATCGCTCAAGTAATGGTTTTTGGCCAATAACTCGAATACTAGACGTCGGAAGGGGGTGTCGTAGAACAATTTTTTGTAGCCCTTGAAATTACCTTTCGAATGATATATAGTGGTTTTTTGGTCAAAAAGTGACCCCTAGTCTAGTAACGCTCCATACAAAAAACCGCCTAAAAAGTTTTGGTTTTGCAAAATTATGAAAAGTTCAAAAGAATTTTTTTTTCAAAAACTACTAAAACGTGATAAGAACTTACTATAGACCATGAAAAGTGATATCCGATGATAATTTGCAAAAGTTGGTAACTAGTAAAAAATTTCACTTTTTTACTAGAGTCGGTGCAACGAGAAAAAAAAAGTCCGTGATGGAGAAAAATGGCACGTTTTCCACGCCTGTACGCTTTCGTTTACTATATAGGGGGTAGGTGAGCCAGAAGCATGATTTTGACTGAGTATGTATCTTTATGAATTGGACCCTTCTAAATCGATTGAGACTACCCCCAGGACGATCGGACGACTGCTTCTGGCTCAAAATGTGGTTTTTAGATTTTGATCGTCAATTATGCGAGAAAAAATCGATTAGAAGTAAAGATACGAAATGCTTGGTCTAAGTTGGGAAACGACTTCGGATATTTGTTGGACGTTGTCGTAGAAGGTCCGAGGACCAAGGAAAAGTGATTTCCAAGTGGATTTATGCACTATTAGTCGATGGTAAGATGTGAAATTAGTAGAACTTACCATACAGTTTGCGAAGTTGAAGCAATCGGTTGGTGAATATGGTACTGTCTGTCCAATTTGGTGGTTCGGAATGAGTGAAACGATGTTGATGATGGATAGACGTTCCGATTGCCCCCGATCGGGGAACATATAGTGGTCTTTAAGGTCCAAGTACCTATGTTTTGGTAAGCAGAACTGAGAGTTAAAGGATGAAAGTCGGCCATTCCTAATATCATCCTATCGGTGGTTCGCGAGTTGTTTGAGGACCGGAGCAGCTCGCGATGAAACGGTCCTAGGGTATTGGTTATCCATCCAAGGAAGAGTAAATGCGATCCTAGATGTGTGTCGTTGGCCGTTCTACCGGTATCGCCTATCGATGAGATATCGACGGGCATGCCATACTCGAAAGTTGAATTCTAGGATCGATGGTCAAACAGACCTATGAGCGATAAACCAAACTGAACACGTATTGATGTCGGCTTTTCCTATCATTTGATGCCGCAGGTTGTTTAGGGACCGGAGCAACTTGCGGCCGAGACGGTCCCCGGGGGGTTCTTTCTCCAAGGAGTGGAAACTATTAAGCAAGAGTTGTAGCAAGATACGATCCTCTGATGTGTCGTTGGCCGTTCATGCGGTATCGCCTGTCGATGAGATATCGATGGGCATGCCTTACTCTACCGACCTTCTAATTGAGAGTATTAATCAGGGATCGATGGTCAAACAAGACCAATGAGCGATAAACCAAACTGAACACGTATTGATGTCGGCTTTTCCTATCATTTGATGCCGCAGGTTGTTTAGGGACCGGAGCAGCTTGCGGCCGAGACGGTCCCCGGGGGTTTCTTTCTCCAAGGAGAAGAAACGATTAAGCAAAAGTTGTAGCAAGATACGATCCTCTGATGTGTCGTTGGCCGTTCAAGCGGTATCGCCTGTCGATGAGATATCGATGGGCATGCCTTACTCTCCCGACTGGATTACTGAGAGTTTAATCAGGGATCGATGGTCAAACAGACCAATGAGCGATAAACCAAACTGAACACATATTGATGTCGGCATTTCCTATCATTTGTCGCAGGTTGTTTAGGGACCGGAGCAGCTTGCGACCGAGACGGTCCCCGGGGGTTTCTTTCTCTAAGGAGTGGAAACGATTAAGCAAAAGTCGTAGCAATAATCGATCACCTGATGTGTCGTTGGCCGTTCTTGCGGTATCGCCTGTCGATGAGATATCGATGGGCATGCCTTACTCTCCTGACTGTTTAATTGAGAGTTATAATCAGGGATCGATGGTCAAAAAGACCTATGAGCGATAAACCAAACTGAACACGTATTGATGTCGGCATTTCCTATCATTTGTCGCAGGTTGTTTGGGGACCGGAGCAGCTTGCGACCGAGACGGTCCCTTCCCGAAAGATGGTGAACCGAGTCGTCTGGCGTAAAAACCGGACGACTCGAAAGGGCTTGACCCTTTCAAGTGAGCGATAATCACATTCTACGCTCAGTTCGACAGCTACAAGGCAATCACTCGCTATGTTCAGAGCTAATACATGCAACATGCCGGCATTGTTTCCACCGACGCATGGATTCAAGACTGGTGCACTTATTAGTTAAACCGTTCGCCTCCGGGTGTTTCGAGTTCAAGTCTGGATGAGGATTGATCTTGCTGGTAATAGCTTGAGCCCTTAAGGGGTCGAAGCGTACATCTTGAGACCATGTACAACATATTACCAAATCGGCACCATGGGTTCGGGTGCAAGTGATGTAACCGTGAAAGATGTTGAGCAGCCCAACATCGGTTTACACACGCATAATAGGAAGGCAGCGCTGTCGACTGGTCAGTCGTGTAAGAAGTGTGCATTATCGATCACAAATATATTGGTGATCTGTAGGTTGCGCATACACCATGCCCGGTGTAAAGTGCCGTGGTCCCCCCCGGGGGGCTGCATCAAACCGTTCGCCACGCGAACTACCCAATGGAACGAACTCGATGCATTTAATAAGAAGAAGAGATGATAATGAAACACGGTCGATTTAAGAGTTGAAAACGTTGAAATGCCTATAAGCAAGTCTTAAGTTGGTGGTGACCGTTACGCCCCAACAAATTGGTGCCTTACCCTACACCAAAGAGCCATTCAACATGGTTCAAGTGAGCGATAATCACGCTCTACGCTCAGTTCGACAGCTGCAAGGCAATCACTCGCTAAGTTCAGAGCTAATACATGCAACACGCCGGCATTGTTTCCACCGACGCATGGATTCAAGACTGGTGCACTTATTAGTTAAACCGTTCGCCTGCGGGTGTTTCGAGTTCAAGTCTGGATGAGGATTGTTCTTGCTGGTAATAGCTTGAGCCCCTGAATAAGGGGCCGAAGCGTACATCTTGAGTAAATGTACAACATATTACCAAATCGGCACCGTGGGTTCTGGTGCAAGTGATGTAACCGTGAAAGATGTTGGGCTGCTCAACATCGGTTTACACACGCATAATAGGAAGGCAGCGCTGTCGACTGGTCAGTCGTGTAAGAAGTGTGCATTATCGATCTCCAATATATGAGCTCAGTATGACAGCCCAATTGGTAATCCTCGGGACCTCCAGAAAGGAAGCTGGATGAGGATTACCAAATCGAAAGTTGATAAGTGTAGTGGTACCACTTAGTCAACTTGTATCCCGAAAGATGGTGAACCGAGTCGTCTGGCGTAAAAACCGGACGACTCGAAAGGGCTTGACCCTTTCAAGTGAGCGATAATCACATTCTACGCTCAGTTCGACAGCTACAAGGCAATCACTCGCTATGTTCAGAGCTAATACATGCAACATGCCGGCATTGTTTCCACCGACGCATGGATTCAAGACTGGTGCACTTATTAGTTAAACCGTTCGCCTCCGGGTGTTTCGAGTTCAAGTCTGGATGAGGATTGTTCTTGCTGGTAATAGCTTGAGCCCCTGAATAAGGGGTCGAAGCGTACATCTTGAGACCATGTACAACATATTACCAAATCGGCACCATGGGTTCGGGTGCAAGTGATGTAACCGTGAAAGATGTTGAGCAGCCCAACATCGGTTTACACACGCATAATAGGAAGGCAGCGCTGTCGACTGGTCAGTCGTGTAAGAAGTGTGCATTATCGATCACAAATATATTGGTGATCTGTAGGTTGCGCATACACCATGCCCGGTGTAAAGTGCCGTGGTCCCCCCCGGGGGGCTGCATCAAACCGTTCGCCACGCGAACTACCCAATGGAACGAACTCTATGCATTTAATAAGAAGAAGAGATGATAATGAAACACGGTCGATTTAAGAGTTGAAAACGTTGAAATGCCTATAAGCAAGTCTTAAGTTGGTGGTTTCGTTGTGCCCCAACAAATTGGTGCCTTACCCTACACCAAAGAGCCATTCAACATGGTTCAAGTGAGCGATAATCACGCTCTACGCTCAGTATGACAGCTGCAAGGCAATCACTCGCTAAGTTCAGAGCTAATACATGCAACACGCCGGCATTGTTTCCACCGACGCATGGATTCAAGACTGGTGCACTTATTAGTTAAACCGTTCGCCTCCGGGTGTTTCGAGTTCAAGTCTGGATGAGGATTGTTCTTGCTGGTAATAGCTTGAGCCCCTGAATAAGGGGCCGAAGCGTACATCTTGAGAGTAAATGTACAACATATTACCAAATCGGCACCATGGGTTCTGGTGCAAGTGATGTAACCATGAAAGATGTTGAGCAGCCCAACATCGGTTTACACACGCATAAGGGGTTTATTGTTATCTGTAGGTTGCGCATACACCATACCCGGTGTAAAGTGCCGTGGTCCCCCAGGGGGCTGCATCAAAACGTTCGCCATGCGAACTACCCAATGGAACGAACTCGATGTATTGAAAGAGATGAACAATTAATAGCGAGAATAGGGGCCCGGAAGCAATTCCGCGGCCCTACGGTCGATTCAAGAGTTGAAACGTTGTACAATCGTGGATAGCACCTAGTGCTAATATGGTGAGAGATAATGTGTGAGGAAATTTAGTTTCCTAAAGTTTAGTTAGTGGTTTCCGTTGTGCCCTAACAAACTTAAAGTTGGTGGTGACCGTTACACCCCAACAAATTGGTGCCTTACCCAACACCAAAGAGCCATTCCATATGGTTCTAGAGAGAGAGAGTTGTGTGGAAATTTATTTCCCACTAAGCGAGTGTGTGTCTGTAGTGGAACGAATTCTGGTTGATCCTACCAGTAATATACGCTTGTCTCAAAGGTTAAGCCATGCATGTCTAAGTACAAACATAAATGAATGTGAAACCGCATAAGGCTCAGTATAACAGCTATAATTCACAAGATCATCCTACCACTAGTTACTTGGATAACTGTGGAAAATCCAGAGCTAATACATGCAACATGCCGGGACTGTTGCCCTCGCGGGTAGCTGAACTGGTGCACTTATTAGTTAAACCAATCGCCTCCGGGCGGCTTGAGTTGAAGTCTGGATAAGGACGCAGATCGTATGGTCGCTTGTCGACTGACGACAGATCTTTCAAATGTCTGCCCTATCAACTATTGATGGTAGTGTAGAGGACTACCATGGTTGCGACGGGTAACGGGGAATCAGGGTTCGATTCCGGAGAGGGAGCCTGAGAAATGGCTACCACATCCAAGGAAGGCAGCAGGCGCGTAAATTACCCAATCCCAGTACGGGGAGGTAGTGACGAGAAATAACAATATGGACCTCTCTAACGATGGTCCATAATTGGAATGAGTTGAGTATAAATCCTTCAACAAGGATCAAGTGGAGGGCAAGTCTGGTGCCAGCAGCCGCGGTAATTCCAGCTCCACTAGCGTATATTAAAGTTGTTGCGGTTAAAACGTTCGAAGTTGATTGCCCGTCCAGACACGTGACCGCCACGGGCGCCCGGTTACACGCCGGGGCCGTTCGTGCGCGCGCTCACGGCTGCGACTCACAATGGTGTACTTGGGCGTTACTCTGTGAACGAGTACCGTGCTACCGGTTAACTCCGGCACGGGCTCCTCATGGTGCTCAAGATACTCACATTTACCTTGAACAAATTAGAGTGCTCAAAGCAGGCTAAGACAAAGCGTCCGGCCCCCCCGTGGGGTTGGCGTTGGCCGAGAATAATCTTGCATGGAATAATGGAATATGACCTCGGTTTATACGATTTCGTTGGTTTGTCAGAAACCTAGAGGTAATGATTAACAGAAGTAGTTGGGGGCATTGGTATTACGGCGCGAGAGGTGAAATTCGTAGACCGTCGTAGGACCAACTGAAGCGAAAGCGTTTGCCATGGATGCTTTCTTTAATCAAGAACGAAAGTTAGAGGATCGAAGGCGATTAGATACCGCCCTAGTTCTAACCGTAAACGATGCCAATTAGCAATTGGGAGACGCTACCCCTATTCGGTGCTCTCAGTCGCTTCCGGGAAACCAAAATCGGGTTCCGGGGGAAGTATGGTTGCAAAGTTGAAACTTAAAGGAATTGACGGAAGGGCACCACAAGAAGTGGAGCTTGCGGCTTAATTTGACTCAACACGGGAAAATTTACCAGGTCCAAACTTATCGAGGTAAGACAGATTGATAGCTCTTTCTCAAATTTAAGGGTAGTGGTGCATGGCCGTTCTTAGTTCGTGGAATGATTTGTCTGGTTAATTCCGATAACGAACGTGACTCAAACATGCTAACTAGAACGCTGTCAGCAGTGCGCCTCCGGGCGCACCTGACGTTACAGCCGGGCGGCGCCTTCACGGGCGGTCGTCGGCTACGTTTGCCCTGCTTAGCGGGACAACTTGTGTTTAGCAAGCTGAGAATGAGCGATAACAGGTCCGTGATGCCCTTAGATGTTCTGGGCTGCACGCGTGCTACAATGTGGGTCGCAGCGTGTTCTCGCCAATAGGCGCCCCCATTCCGAGAGGAACGGGAAATCACTAAAATGCCCATCTAGTCGGGATTGGGGACTGCAACGGTCCCCATGAACCTGGAATTTCTAGTAAGCACTAGTCATTAGCTAGTGCTGATTACGTCCCTGCCCTTTGTACACACCGCCCGTCGCTACTACCGATGGATTATTTAGTGAGGTTTCTGGAGGCTTACCTTCCGCGGTTCCTTCGTGAGCTGCAGCTGGCATGGCTGAAGTTGACCGAACTTGATGATTTAGAGGAAGTAAAAGTCGTAACAAGGTTTCCGTAGGTGAACCTGCGGAAGGATCATTACTGATGATCGTCCGCGAGTGACCAACCATGGGCTGCCTTCGGTGTAGCTCGGTCGCTCGCTTGCTATGTGTCAGAATTTGTTGAAAGCCAACTCGTTCGTTGTACACTTTGATGGGTGACCATCACTGTGTCTCCGTGCCGAGCTAGATCTCCCCTAGCCGTAAGGCACTTGAACGCCCCTTCGACGACGAGTTGCATGTGTGTGGTATGTGTCAGAATCTGGTGAAGCTTTCTGCATGTGATGTGCCTTGTGTGGATCCGTGGCCATTGCATTGTGTCTGGTGCTTAGATACCCAGACACTTAGAACGCTTGCGCGGAAAGCAAACTCGATCGTTGTACACTTTGATGGGTGACCATCACTGTGTCTCCGTGCCGTGCTAGATCCCCCCTAGCCGTAAGGCACTTTGAACGCCCCTTCGACGACGAGTTACAAGAGTGTGGTATGTGTCAGAATCTGGTGAAGCTTTCTGCATGTGATGTGCCTTGTGTGGATCCGTGGCCATTGCATTGTGTCTGGTGTGTAGGTACCCAGACACTTAGAACGCTTGCGCGGAAAGCAAACTCGATCGTTGTACACTTTGATGGGCAACCATCACTGTGTCTCCGTGCCGTGCTAGATCTCCCCTAGCCGTAAGGCACTTTGAACGCCCCTTCGACGACGAGTTACAAGAGTGTGGTATGTGTCATAATCTGGTGAAGCTTTCTGCATGTGATGTGCCTTGTGTGGATCCATGGCCATTGCATTGTGTCTGGTGTGTAGGTACCCAGACACTTAAGCAAACTCGATCGTTGTACACTTTGATGGGCGAGCATCACTGTGTCTCCGTGCCGTGTAAGAGCTCCCCTGGCCATCAGGCACTTGAAAGGTCCTTGGACGACGAGTTACAATAGTGGTGTGTTAGATACGTCAGATTACGGTGTCTACTACTGTGCAATACGTATCCGGCTACGGCACGGAACGAACGGGAACTGTGGTGCAGACAAACAAGAGTTAAGCCTATTAGTCATTAACTCTAAGGACGGGGCCATGGGGCGGTACGCAAAGGATACGGATGAGCGAGTATGCAGGCCCAATACTCAATAGCTCGATCCGATCCAAGCACATGAGTTGACTGCGGCGCCAGGTTAACCAATGTGCTAGATTCTATTTGGCCAGTAGAATCTTGTGTCTTATGCGATTTGATACCAAGACACCAGAACGAAAGTTAGTTGAAGAGTTATTAAACTCTTATGAAGTATGGTTGTGCAATCACAACTTATGACTTTAACCTATAAAGTGGATATGGACTTGCAATTATAACATGGAATCTCTACACACCCCATGAGCTCGATCCAATCCACGCACACGAGTTGCCTGAGTAGCGACAGGTATACCGATGTGCAATACGTATCCGGCCACGGCACGGAACGAACGGGAACTGTGGTGCAGACATACAAAGAGTTAAGCCTATTAGTCATTAACTCTAAGGACGGGGCCATGGGGCGGTACGCAAAGGATACGGATGAGCGAGTATGCAGGCCCAATACTCAATAGCTCGATCCGATCCAAGCACATGAGTTGACTGCGGCGCCAGGTTAACCAATGTGCTAGATTCTATTTGGCCAGTAGAATCTTGTGTCTTACGCGATTTGATACCAAGACACCAGAACGAAAGTTAGTTGAAGAGTGATTAAACTCTTATGAAGAATGGTTGTGCAATCACAACTTATGACTTTAACCTATAAAGTGGATATGGACTATCAATTATAACATGGGGCACACACCATGTTCTCGATCCAATCCACGCACACGAGTTGCCTGAGTAGCGACAGGTATACCGATGTGCAATACGTATCCGGCCATAGGCACGGAACGAACAGGAACTGTGGTGCAGACATACAAGGGCCATGGGGCGGTACGCAAAGGATACGGATGAGCGAGTATGCAGGCCCAATACTCAATAGCTCGATCCGATCCAAGCACATGAGTTGACTGCGGCGCCAGGTTAACCGATGTGCTAAGAGAGTTGTTCCTGGGCCTTCAAAGTGACTTCAAAACTATCTTAGCGAATGGTGGCCATGGGCGTAGACATGAGCCACAAGTCACAAGGCCTGGGACTATTGGGTAATAAAGACAACTTAGTCAGAAAGTTAGTCTTTGGACGTACCACCGGGATTGTGTTACATTGGGAACCTTACTATAAAACCCTAGGCAGGGGATCACTCGGCTCATGGATCGATGAAGACCGCAGCTAAATGCGCGTCACAATGTGAACTGCAGGACACATGAACACCGATAAGTTGAACGCATATTGCGCGTCGGACGATTAAACCCGGCCGATGCACACATTCTTGAGTGCCTATCAATTCCTTGATATACAACAAACCAAACTTCAGGGTGGAGCGTGCCACAATAGAACACTATGGCGAGCAGCCCGTCTAGTGTCGTGGGGGAAACACGCTTCCACACTGTGCATAATGGCGTGCTCGGGACCTTTGTTGGGACCGCAGGGCGCTGAAAGTAAAGGGGTGAACCGCATAAATCGCACGCACGTAAACGCGCACACACACAAATAGAGTGAGACGTATCGTAGGATACCGCTAAGAGTACGTTGTGAAACATGGGGAAATTCAATCGAAAACCTCTTTGATGTCCAAGAATTCGTTGACCGTATCCGTCGTAATACTGGATCAACGTGCTTGGGGGAAAACGTCAAAGGGTTTTATAATAGTGGTGCATGATTAACCCATCGATGCCCGAGGGGAACATGTTGTCCAATACAATAGTGGTGCAGTTGGCTCGACATGCTCGGGGGGAGACATCGTGGGTCCAAGTCGACCAAGTCGACCGGGAGTTGTTGTTGAGAGATCGAATCAAAACGATGCCGAGCGGAACTCGTTGTCCTTATTGGAGTGATATTCGGACAACGTGCTCGGGGGGGCCATCGTTGATTCAAAAATGACCGTAAATTGCCCAATCCGTGTGTGTGTGTGTGTGAAGTGTTGTTGCGTATATATCGGTTCGCTATGCCCCGGGTTCGAAACGAATGGAATGTGACTGATTTTGTTGTAGGCCTCAAGTGATGTGAGACAACCCC
>NW_026045158.1:290000-307500 GCF_943734845.2 Anopheles funestus
CAACCATGACAGGTGGTCGTGCAACCAAACTCCAAGATAACGGATGGAGCGCTGGGATTGCACGACCACACCTCCGATGTTGATGCTCACGACCGGATGACGCTTCAGGGTGGAGATGAGCGTCATTTCCGTCTTCTCTGGCGCCAACGAGAGACGGTTCCGGTCCAGCCAGTCCATGATTACCGCGATGGCTCGTTCAGCAGTCGAGGAAGCGGCTTGGGGTGTCGTTGCGGGGACCAAGACGACAAGGTCATCAGCGTAGCCAATAACCTCGGCCCCCTCAGGCAACTGGACACCCAGGACCCCGTCGTACAGCACGTTCCAAAGCGTGGGTCCCAAAATGGAACCCTGTGGAACGCCCGCACTGATGTTACGCTCGACAGGGCCCTCGCTGGTGTCGATAACCAGCCGCCGGTCCTCGAAATAGCTCCTCAGTATCTGCTGCAGCGATGACGGTACCCCCTTGTCCCTCAGCGCGTTGGCGATGGCTTGCCAGGGCGCAGAGTTAAAGGCGTTGCGGATATCAAGTGCCACCACCATCAGGCAGCGCTTGTCTCGGGCGTTGGTGCGGCGAAAGGACATGGCCGTCCTGCCCGCTTCGACAACGCGCTGGATCGCACTGATGGTGGATCTGCCTCGCCGGAAACCGTACTGCCCGTCCGACAGCCGTTCCGCATCTGGTTCCTCCAGGAACTCGTTGAGGCGGTTAAGAATTAGGCGCTCCAACACCTTGCCGAGTGCGTCGAGCATACACAGCGGCCGGTAGGAGGAGCTTTCCCCGGGAGGCTTGCCAGGCTTTGGCAACAGTACCAGTCGTTGCCTCTTCCAGGGCGCTGGAAACGCACCCCGGTCCAGGCAGTCCTGGTACAAACGGACGAAAACCTCCGGGTACTTCCTAATGGCCGTCTTAACCGCCGCGTTGGGGATACCGTCCAGTCCAGGCGCTTTCCGGTTCGCCATCGATCCCACGATGGACAACAGCTCGCCCACGGTGACAGGGGTCAACGAAGAACTCCGCTCCTCGGTGTCGACGCTCGATGATTCAGCGTCCGGCCAGTCAACAGGCGGATGTGTCGGGAACAGATCGTTGGCTATCCGCTCCAACACGACACGGTCAGTCTCAGGTGGCACGAAGCAGCCACGAAGACGAGACATGACCACCCGATAACCGGCCCCAAACTCGTTGGTTTCCGCCTGTTGAATCAGCTCATCGAGCTGCGCTCGCTTGCTGGCCCGGACAGCCTTCTCGACGGCTCTCCTCGCCGACCGATGATGTGCAGCCACGATGCTGCGCTCCTGCAGGTCGGTGGTATGAAGCATCCGCTCGTGCACGGCCGCACACTCCTCCCGAAGACGCAAGATCTCCGGAGTCCACCAGAAGAGGTCTCGATGGGGGTCACGATGCGACATGGTGACGCACTCCATCGTGTCGTCGCATGCATCTAGCATGGCGTCGACCATCCCCTCCTGGCTGACGGCTCGTTCCGGAAAACCGGCCGTCTGGAGTGCGGCTGCGAATGCCTCCACCGAAAACTGCGTCGTCTTCCATCTCCGGCCAGCGTGCCGAAACGTGGTGGATGACGAAGAGGACCCCTGTCCCCGCTGACGATGCTGCTGCTGTTGTCGCTGCTGCCTCCCGTTCAGGTGACGATGCTGCTGCTGCAGGTGCTGCTGCTGCTGGTGCTGCTGCTGCTGGTGCTGCTGCTGTTGTCGTCGCTGCTGGTCGAGAGTTGGAGGCCCCACGGTGAAGAAAATGTACCGGTGGTCCGACGCCGTATAGTGGCACGAAGTGGTGTTCGCTGCCACCTCCCAAGTGTCTGGACGAGCAATGGATGCGCTCGCGAAAGACACATCCACGACACTGGGAGTGGCGACTCCGTTGCCCACGAACGTCGGGACCGATCCTTGGTTCAGGATCACAAGCCCAAGCTGCCGGATTGTGTCCAGCAGCTCTTCACCGCGCCGGGTGGTACGTTGGCTACCCCACTCCTCATTCCAGGCGTTGAAATCGCCTGCCAGGACGATGCGAGGGTGGGGTTGGGCCTCCAACTCCACCGCCTCCAGAAGTTGCTCGAACTCGCCGGCGTTGAGACGTGGAGGGGCGTAACAGCTGATGAAGACCACCCCTCCAATCTGCGCAGCAGCCAACCCGGGCATGGCACAGCGCCAGACCCGCTGGATTGGAAGGTGGCCGGTTGCCACCACAGCTGCTCTCCCCGACGAATCCACCGTCCAGTTACCGCTGCCCTCTGGAGGTCGATACACCTCTGACAGCAGCAGCACGTCGACCCGCTTCGTGCGGGCTGTTTGCAGGGCCAGATCCTGGGCAGTGCGTCCACCACCCAGGTTGACCTGCATCACCCTCACTACACCCGACACTGTTGACCTTGTCGGCACGATGAGTGGCCCACTCGATGGGGCCCCTGACAGACAATGCACTTAGCTGCCGACGTGCACTGACTAACGCGGTGGCCTACCTCGCCACACTGCAAACACTGACCCGTCCGGTCAGTTGAAGAGCGGCAGTCCCGCGCCAGGTGCCCCATCAGTAGGCAACGGAAGCAACGCTGACGGTCGAGCGGCTTCTTCGGCACTTCACGGATCCCGCTGACACATTGGCAGAGTGTCAGCTTCTGACCAATGAGACTCCGTGCCTTGGCCAGTGGAAGTCGAACTCGCGCTCGCTTGGTGCCATCACGGAGCTCCCAAAGCTCGACGTGAGTGATGCCAGCCGCTGCTCCCAGCTTCTCCTCAATGGCAAGCTTCACGTCACTCTCTTGGGCCAGAGAGTCGACGTTGGTGATGAGAAGCTCACCCATCTCCGTCACCACTCGTGCCTCGCCATCCTCACCTAGCGCTAGCTGGATCCGGCGAGCCAGCTCCGCGCTATCGACGTTCTTCCGCAACGGTACAAGCAGATGACCTTGCACGGTCCGGCGCCCCATGCCGATGTCTGCCCTGACGTCCTGCAGCTCCTGAGATGTACGCAGCTTCACGTACATCTCTGTCCAGGTTTTGTCCGAACCTGGGACCACCGCAATGCGGTCAGGACGCGGAGGACGCCCCTTAGACTGGGCACGATGCTGCTGATGTTGTTGCTGCTGACTCTGCTGCTGCTGCTGGCGCATCTGAGGTGGCCGGTACGGCTGGCCCACCTGCTGCGGTTGCTGCTGCTGCTGAGTCGGGCGTTGCGATCGGCTCTTCCGACCGCTCACGACCGTAGCCCAGGACATCTGCTGCTGTTGCCGCTGCTGCTGACGTTGCGGTTGCTGCTGCTGCTGCTGCTGGCCATTAGCCGACACTGCGACCGTCCGTCGCTGCGGCTGTGGCTGGCTGCGCTGCTGCTGCTGCTGCTGCTGCTGCTGCTGCCGCTGTTGTTGTTGCTGCTGCCGCTGCTGCTGCTGCTGCCGCTGCTGCTGCTGCTGCTGCTGCTGCTGCTGCTGCAGTTGCGAAGCTTTCTTCGCACGGTTGCGCTGCTGCCGGCTGCGTTTTGTCCTGGCACTGCCCTGACCAACAGGCTGTGCCGAGGAATGAAGCGCCGTCAAGGAACGCATGCCCTCTTGAAGCGCTTCCAGCGTACACTTCAGGGCCACTTCACGTTCCCGGCTAAGTCGCAGCTCTTCCGTCAGCGACTCGATCTGTTTGGCGAAGTTCTCCAGCATCTTGTGCTGGAAAGCCAGCACCGACGCTTCGCCATCGTCGTGGGGAGCCACGGTTGAAGACATCTCCCCTGCCGCTACCACTGGCGGCACCACCGTCTGCTCGAGAAGAGAGGCGTCGGAAAATTCCGCATCGTCCTCCTCCTCGGAATTATCAGCCTCGGACGGAACCGCCACCGTTGGTCCGGCCGGCCGTGGTGTCTCCGGTAAAGGGGAAGGGGTATCGGACCGCTTCCGAGGCGTGGACGACGACCGCACCCCGGAACGAAGCACCCGCCCCTCCATTCTCCGCTCCTTTCACAAAAAACCGCCTGCACGAATCGTTCAGACGGAACAAGGGAATATTCCCTTCAACATCTGCCAAGGTAACGACCGTCCGTCGCTAGAGCCCCTTTGGCAGATTTCCCGTCCGCGGATCGCAAGAATAAAAAACTCCCACTTTTTTCTTTATTAAAAACAATTTCGCAAGAGAAAACCGCAAGAATAAGAATTTTTAATAAATTCCGCAAGAGATTCAAGAAAACACCAAAAAACGGGTTCGTCGCCTGCTGACGCGTTGAAGTCTCTCGTTTTGGCGTTCCCGGGGAAGGATTCGGAGCCAAAGAACCGTTCCCGGTCTCCTGCTAAGCGTTCCCGGTCTCCGGCTGCGCGTTCTCACTCTCTGACCGCTAAGCGCCGGAAAGGTATGCAATTCGCATCGAGTTTTATAGCACCGTAACGCTTCGTAACGCTGGTGTCCCGGCTAAGCGCTACCGCTACCGGTCACTGGTGGCGCTGCAGACGTCGAAGAGAAGGTGGTTGCTGTCTTCGCTGGAAGTTGCGGAACCCGCCACGGGTGGCGCTGTCGTCATAAAAAGGGAGCTTTTACGTTGGGTTGTTGTCCTCACTGCTCGAAAACGCTTCGTGGTGTTGTTGATGACACAAACACACGCGACGACACACCTGACGCCACCGTACCACGCTGTTGCACGCACTTTCACGTCGAGTTTTTACTGTTTATCTCTTTTTAAAAGCACTTTACGTCGCTGGAAAACGATAGTTTATGCTCCCTAGCATGTGTTTTACCACTTTTCCAATGTTCCAACACGGTATATTGGTATTAATTCACCACTGAAGTTCCCCATACAAAGTGTATGGGGACACTTTAAACTGAGTTTTAACGCAGTAAATTGAAGTAAAACGATTTCCTTTTTCAATATTCGCTAAGAATGACACTCAATTCGCCCTTTTCGACTATTGTTCCGCTATTAATAAGCACTTTTGCACAATATTTTTGCAAAAAATACGGAGCGACACAAAGCACGTCTAAACTGCTGGCTTGACAGCTACGCACACACACAGGGATAACTGGCTTGTGGCCGCCAAGCGTTCATAGCGACGTGGCTTTTTGATCCTTCGATGTCGGCTCTTCCTATCATTGTAAAGCAAAATTTACCAAGCGTAGGATTGTTCACCCTTTCAAGGGAACGTGAGCTGGGTTTAGACCGTCGTGAGACAGGTTAGTTTTACCCTACTGGTGTGCATTGTTTGTCGCTATCTTAACGGAATTCCTGTGCAGTACGAGAGGAACCACAGGTACGGACCACTGGCTCAATACTAGTTCGAACGGACTATGGTATGACGCTACGTCCGCTGGATTATGCCTGAACGCCTCTAAGGTCGTATCCAATCCGAGCTGATAGCGCTTCTTATACCCATTAGGTGGTCGTAAGCTAGCGGGCCTAACAACCCTCCGAGAACCGTCCGTGCTGTCCATTGGCACACTGGCGTCTCATCCCCGCTTACTACTAGGCCGCAAAGGGC
This sequence comes from Anopheles funestus, assembly GCF_943734845.2. Classification (NCBI taxonomy): domain Eukaryota; kingdom Metazoa; phylum Arthropoda; class Insecta; order Diptera; family Culicidae; genus Anopheles; species Anopheles funestus. The sequence continues at coordinate 295,463 of NW_026045158.1, forward strand.
GGGTTCGCGCTGCACGTGTTAGTACCATACATGTTGGGAACACCGGTGGACGAGCTTGCCGACTGTGGATATCACTAGTTTCGACACCTACGACCGCCCGCAAACGACGGGACTACAGGCTGGGAGCTTCAAGTTGTAGAGATGCGTTCGCATCGATCCTCTCAGGCGACCCATGCTTGGTGGTTAGTGCTTGCGCGTGCGCGCCCCGTGTGTGCTGGAATTGGCCAACCAGTGCACATTGGTGGTGCGTACCGTGACTTGCACCATGTGACGAGAGTGTTGAAGAACACTGTGTGGTGACTCTATGCCTATGTGATGGGGTGCTTGTAACACACGACCGAACCGACGGCTCGTTGGATGGTCACGACAGTGTGGTGCAGGTGCGCCCATGTGTAACGAATACATTGAGTGCCGTTGGAGGTTAGCGGTTGGTTGGTTGCATGCTACAACTTCGCGTTGTACATGGGCTGGCCGCTGCGCTTCCTTCGGGTTGCCACTTGATGTTGATAGGGTTGATGTATTGTGTTCGTTGACTTTTGGTTCATTCCAAAAGTCTTCGGACTTAGATAATTTTACAAGTGTCGGCGCTCTCGGACCGAAAATAAGAAGACAACTAAGAAGAAAAAGAGAAAGAAGCTAATAGTGGAAAGTATTCTTCTTCAAAGAAGGAACAAAAATTTTACAAGTGTTGAAAAATTTCCTAAGTCCAAAAAATTTTCTAAGTCCAGAAAATTTTCTAAGTCCCACAAAATGGAACATGATGAAGAAGATACAGAAGTTGAAAATTTTTCTAAGTCCAAAAAATTTTCTAAGTCCAGAAAATTTTCTAAGTCCAAAGTGTTGGAACAATTTCCAAAGGCCCATAGGTTGCACTGAATTTTCCTAAGTTGGCCACAAGTACCCATGAGGTATCGAGAAGGTTCACCCGAAGGACATAATATGTCCCAAAGTACCGATAGAGTACCCACAAATAGCACCGAATGGGCCTAAGTTGGCCAAAAGTACCGATAGAGCACCCACAAGTAGCACCCAATTGGCCTAAGTTGGCCAAAAGTACCGATAGAGTACCCACAAATAGCACCCAGTTGGCCTAAGTTGGCCAAAAGTACCGATAGAGTACCCACAAGATGCACTGAGTTGGCCTAAGTTGGCCAAAAGTACCGATAGAGTACCCACAAATAGCACCCAGTTGGCCTAAGTTGGCCAAAAGTACCGATAGAGCACCCACAAGTAGCACCCAATTGGCCTAAGTTGGCCAAAAGTACCGATAGAGTACCCATAAGCAGCACCCAATTGGCCTAAGTTGGCCAAAAGTACCGATAGAGTACCCACAAATAGCACCCAATGGGCCTAACATGGCCAAAAGTACCGATAGAGTACCCACAAGAAGCACTGAGTTGGCCTAAGTTGGCCAAAAGTACCGATAGAGTACCCACAAGTAGCACTGAGTTGGCCTAAGATGGCCAAAAGTACCGATAGAGTACCCACAAATAGCACCGAATGGGCCTAAGTTGGCCAAAAGTACCGATAGAGCACCCACAAGAAGCACTGAGTTGGCCTAAGTTGGCCAAAAGTACCGATAGAGTACCCATAAGCAGCACCCAATTGGCCTAAGTTGGCCAAAAGTACCGATAGAGTACCCACAAATAGCACCGAGTGGGCCTAACATGGCCAAAAGTACCGATAGAGCACCCACATATAGCACCGAATGGGCCTAACATGGCCAAAAGTACCGATAGAGCACCCACATATAGCACCCCATTGGCCTAAGTTGGCCAAAAGTACCGATAGAGTATCCACAAAGAGCACCCAATTGGCCTAAGTTGGCCAAAAGTACCGCCAAGTAGCACCATAGAGGCCCGAGTAGAGCGAAATGTGGGCCAAATTGAACATTTGAAAATTTTTACAAGTCCAGAAAATTTTCTAAGTCCAGAAAATTTTCTAAGTCCAAAGAGTTGGACAAATTTCCTTAGGCCCAAAGGTTGCACTGAATGTTCCTAAGTTTGCCATCAGTACCCATGAAGTATCGCGAAGGTTCACCCGAAAGACACAATACGCCCTATAGTACCCACAGAGTACCCACAAGTTGCACCCAATTGGCCTAAGTTGGCCAGAAGTACCGACAAGTACCACCAAAGAAGCCCGAGTAGAGCGAAATGTGGGCCAAAGTACCGAGTAGTTGCCACAAATGCCCAAATGGATACCAAAATGTGGTACCAAGTACCTAACTGTTGCAACAAATGCTAGCTTTCTGACCAAAAGCTGTGGGTCAATTTCGTAGAAGAACCGCCTAGGCGAAAAGGCAAAAATCGCCGAAGCTGGCCCGCTCGCAGAGCTCGCGGGCCAGGAGATACTCATAGGGCGATTTACTAGAGTGGGGAACTTGAGAATTTTTGTGTCCGAGACTTTGGGCAACTTCGCGGCCGCCCCCTTAAAGTAAAAGATTTTCTCTGGGTGCCTAAAATTCGCAATTCCCGCAAAGTCGGGAAGACGTTAAAGTTTTTGCCCAAAAAATGGCCATCGATTTAAGGTGATTTTCCAATAAGAAAATGCTTCCTATTTTGAATTTTTTCGAATATTTCCTAAACTAAGCGTCGGAGCACATGGCCGTGGAGGAACTTTTGGTAGCTTTTGGCAAGGGCTATCGGATGAAATAATAAGAAAGGCCATCAGAGCGATATTGGATTAATGCGGGCTCATAAACGCACCTGAGAAGTGAAAATTGGTACCTTGCACGCAGGATGCAAGAAATGCTTGAGTGTTAACCATCATCGGTACCAAGTACCTAGGTTATATCGAGTGCGTAGATGGAAGTCGGTACCAAAGGGAAACCTTCCTAGGCTAGGTGCACGCAAGTGAGTATGGATCGATCAGTAGAAAGATGGGAAGCCATAGGAAACCTTCCTAGGCTAGGTGCACGCAAGTGAGTATGGATCGATCAGTAGAAAGATGGGAAGCCATAGGAAACCTTCCTAGGCTAGGTGCACGCAAGTGAGTATGGATCGATCAGTAGAAAGATGGGAAGCCATAGGAAACCTTCCTAGGCTAGGTGCACGCAAGTGAGTATGGATCGATCAGTAGAAAGATGGGAAGCCATAGGAAACCTTCCTAGGCTAGGTGCACGCAAGTGAGTATGGATCGATCAGTAGAAAGATGGGAAGCCATAGGAAACCTTCCTAGGCTAGGTGCACGCAAGTGAGTATGGATCGATCAGTAGAAAGATGGGAAGCCATAGGAAACCTTCCTAGGCTAGGTGCACGCAAGTGAGTATGGATCGATCAGTAGAAAGATGGGAAGCCATAGGAAACCTTCCTAGGCTAGGTGCACGCAAGTGAGTATGGATCGATCAGTAGAAAGATGGGAAGCCGAAGGGAAACCTTCCTAGGCTAGGTGCACGCAAGTGAGTATGGATCGATCAGTAGAAAGATGGGAAGCCGAAGGGAAACCTTCCTAGGCTAGGTGCACGCAAGTGAGTATGGATCGATCAGTAGAAAGATGGGAAGCCATAGGAAACCTTCCTAGGCTAGGTGCACGCAAGTGAGTATGGATCGATCAGTAGAAAGATGGGAAGCCATAGGAAACCTTCCTAGGCTAGGTGCACGCAAGTGAGTATGGATCGATCAGTAGAAAGATGGGAAGCCATAGGAAACCTTCCTAGGCTAGGTGCACGCAAGTGAGTATGGATCGATCAGTAGAAAGATGGGAAGCCATAGGAAACCTTCCTAGGCTAGGTGCACGCAAGTGAGTATGGATCGATCAGTAGAAAGATGGGAAGCCCAAGGAAACCTTCCTAGGCTAGGTGCACGCAAGTGAGTATGGATCGATCAGTAGAAAGATGGGAAGCCATAGGAAACCTTCCTAGGCTAGGTGCACGCAAGTGAGTATGGATCGATCAGTAGAAAGTGGGAAGCCCAGTACCAAATGCCCTAGTGAAGACCGTAAACGAATATCATGAACCGATAAGGAGCACCAAATGCCCTAGTGAAGACCGTAAACGAATATCATGAACCGATAAGGAGCACCAAATGCCCTAGTGAAGACCGTAAACGAATATCATGAACCGATAAGGAGCACCAAATGCCCTAGTGAAGACCGTAAACGAATATCATGAACCGATAAGGAGCACCAAATGCCCTAGTGAAGACCGTAAACGAATATCATGAACCGAGAAGTAGCAACGAATGCCTGAAAATGTACCAAGTCCTCGGTATAGAGTAACGAGAGTTAACCGCCGTGATGTATGCAATGTGGGCAGCCATTGCATGGGTTCTGGACTTGGTTCGCGAATAACTTTTTTGCTAGACATCGGACAAAGTTGACGTGGAAGAACGAAATGTAGCATTTGATGCCACCTATCCAAAACTTTTTCAAGATTGAAGATCCGATCGATACAGCCTGAGTTATAGGCAAAAGTTGGTGCAAAATTGAGCATTTTTAATGGTGAAAAATCGGTAATCCTCGAATAGCTCCTGTTGGAAGCATCGGACCACATGGTCGTGGAGGAACATATTGTAGCGTGCGGTGTCAAGTATCGACACCCAAAACCGCATGTCCGATGGACGGAAAATGACCAAGTTATAGTGAAAACTTGGTTGCACCAAATTCCCGAAGAAGTGCAACGAGAAGGTGAATGCGATGGTTGTTCGTCGAATAGCTCCGGCCACAGACATGGTAGCGATTAGTGGTGCATGGAAGAAATCTAGCCACAAGTGCCATCTACCCATGGCCAGAAGAAAGTGTGGCCATATCTTGGATACCGGCGGAGCTATGGGGCAAATATGGGCCAAAAATGGTGCAAGTTGGACCAAAAATCCGACCAAGTGCGCGAGGCGCTTTCGTGAATAGCTCCGGCCACAGACATGGTAGCGATTAGTGGTGCATGGAAGAAATCTAGCCACAAGTGCCATCTACCCATGGCCAGAAGAAAGTGTGGCCATATCTTGGATACCGGCGGAGCTATGGGGCAAATACGGGCCAAAAATGGTGCAAGTTGGACCAAAAATCCGAAAAAGTACCTAGGTAAATGCGATGGTTGTTCGTCGAATAGCTCCGGCCACAGACATGGTAGCGATTAGTGGTGCATGGAAGAAATCTAGCCACAAGTGCCATCTACACATGGCCAGAAGATAGTGTTTCCATATCTTGGATACCGGCGGAGCTATGGGGCAAATATGGGCCAAAAATGGTGCAAGTTGGACCAAAAATCCGAAAAAGTACCTAGGTAAATGCGATGGTTGTTCGTCGAATAGCTCCGGTCACAGACATGGTAGCGATTAGTGGTGCATGGAAGAAATCTAGCCACAAGTGCCATCTAGCCATGGCCAGAAGAAAGTGTGGCCATATCTTGGATACCGGCGGAGCTATGGGGCAAATATGGGCCAAAAATGGTGAAGTTGGACCAAAAATCCGACCAAGTGCGCTAGGCGCTTTCGTGAATAGCTCCGGCCACAGACATGGTAGCGATTAGTGGTGCATGGAAGAAATCTAGCCACAAGTGCCATCTACCCATGGCCAGAAGAAAGTGTGGCGCTATCTTGGATACCGGCGGAGCTATGGGGCAAATATGGGCCAAAAATGGTGCCAGGTGGACCAAAAATCCGACCAAGTGCGCAAGGCGCTTTCGTGAATAGCTCCGGCCACAGACATGGTAGCGATTAGTGGTGCATGGAAGAAATCTAGCCACAAGTGCCATCTACCCATGGCCAGAAGAAAGTGTGGCCATATCATGGATACCGGCGAAGCTATGGGGCAAATATGGGCCAAAAATGGTGCTAGTTGGACCAAAAATCCGACCAAGTGCGCGAGGCGCTTTCTTGAATAGCTCCGGCCACAGACATGGTAGCGATTAGTGGTGCATGGAAGAAATCTAGCCACAAGTGCCATCTACCCATGGCCAGAAGAAAGTGTGGCCATATCTTGGATACCGGCGGAGCTATGGGGCAAATATGGGCCAAAAATGGTACAAGTTGGACCAAAAATCCGAAAAAGTACCTAGGTAAATGCGATGGTTGTTCGTCGAATAGCTCCGGCCACAGACATGGTAGCGATTAGTGGTGCATGGAAGAAATCTAGCCACAAGTGCCATCTACCCATGGCCAGAAGAAAGTGTGGCCATATCTTGGATACCGGCGGAGCTATGGGGCAAATATGGGCCAAAAATGGTGCAAGTTGGACCAAAAATCCGACCAAGTGCGCGAGGCGCTTTCGTGAATAGCTCCGGCCACAGACATGGTAGCGATTAGTGGTGCATGGAAGAAATCTAGCCACAAGTGCCATCTACCCATGGCCAGAAGAAAGTGTGGCGATATCTTGGATACCGGCGGAGCTATGGTGCAAATACGGGCCAAAAATGGGTAAACTTGTACGGTCCAAAGCCAAGGGTAAATTTTTTTATTCCTCTAATAACATCGGAAGGGGGGGTCGTAGAACGATTTTTTGTTGCCCTATCGATTCCCTATCGAACGAGCAAAAGTTGTTTTTTTGACCAAAAAGGACCCCTACTCTAGTAAAATTGGCCTGATTTTACTAGTCCTCGGTACCCGTACAGGCAAAATGAGCAAAATGCTCAAGTATGAATGGTTTTTGGCCCATAACTCGAATACTAGACGTCGCAGGGGGGTGTCTTAGAACAATTTTTGGTAGCCCTTGAAATTATCTATCGAATGACATATACTTGATTTTTTGGCAAAAAAGTTCCCTAGACTAGTAAAAATCGCATCATTTTACTAGAGTCGGGTACCCTGGACGAAAAACCGCTATAATTGCGGTTTTTGGCTAATAAATCGAATACTAGACGTCGCAGGGGGGTGTCGTGGAACAATTTTTGGTAGCCCTTGAAATTATCTATCGAATGACATATACTTGATTTTTGGCCAAAAAGTTCCCTAGACTAGTAAAAATCGCATCATTTTACTAGAGTCGGGTACCCTGGACGAAAAACCGCAATTATAGCGGTTTTTGGCTAATAACTCGAATACTAGACGTCGCAGGGGGGTGTCGTGGAACAATTTTTGGTAGCCCTTGAAATTATCTATCGAATGACATATACTTGATTTTTGGCCAAAAAGTTCCCTAGACTAGTAAAAATCGCATCATTTTACTAGAGTCGGGTACCCTGGACGAAAAACCGCTTAAGTTGCGGTTTTTGGCTAATAACTCGAATACTAGACGTCGCAGGGGGGTGCCGTAGAACAATTTTTGGTAGCCCTTGAAATTATCTATCGAATGACATATACTTGATTTTTTGACCAAAAAGTTCCTAGACTAGTAAAAATCGCATCATTTTACTAGAGTCGGGTACCCTGTACGAAAAACCGCTATAGTTGCGGTTTTTGGCCAATAACTCGAATACTAGACGTCGGAGGGGGGTGCCGTAGAACAATTTTTTGTAGCCCTTGAAATTACCTTTCGAATGATATATAGTGGTTTTTTGGTCAAAAAGTGACCCCGAGACTAGTAACGCTCCATACACAAAACCGCCTAAAAAGATTTGGTTTTGCAAAATTTTGAAAAGTGCGTCAAAAAAATTTTTTCAAAAAGTACCAAATCGTGATCAGAACTCACTATAGACCATAAAAAGTGAAATCCGATGATCATTTGCAACACTTGGTCAATCGAGAAAAATTTCACTTTTTTACTAGAGTCGGGTACCCTGAACGAAAAATCGCTCAAGTAATGGTTTTTGGCCAATAACTCGAATACTAGACGTCGGAAGGGGGTGTCGTAGAACAATTTTTTGTAGCCCTTGAAATTACCTTTCGAATGATATATAGTGGTTTTTTGGTCAAAAAGTGACCCCTAGTCTAGTAACGCTCCATACAAAAAACCGCCTAAAAAGTTTTGGTTTTGCAAAATTATGAAAAGTTCAAAAGAATTTTTTTTTCAAAAACTACTAAAACGTGATAAGAACTTACTATAGACCATGAAAAGTGATATCCGATGATAATTTGCAAAAGTTGGTAACTAGTAAAAAATTTCACTTTTTTACTAGAGTCGGTGCAACGAGAAAAAAAAAGTCCGTGATGGAGAAAAATGGCACGTTTTCCACGCCTGTACGCTTTCGTTTACTATATAGGGGGTAGGTGAGCCAGAAGCATGATTTTGACTGAGTATGTATCTTTATGAATTGGACCCTTCTAAATCGATTGAGACTACCCCCAGGACGATCGGACGACTGCTTCTGGCTCAAAATGTGGTTTTTAGATTTTGATCGTCAATTATGCGAGAAAAAATCGATTAGAAGTAAAGATACGAAATGCTTGGTCTAAGTTGGGAAACGACTTCGGATATTTGTTGGACGTTGTCGTAGAAGGTCCGAGGACCAAGGAAAAGTGATTTCCAAGTGGATTTATGCACTATTAGTCGATGGTAAGATGTGAAATTAGTAGAACTTACCATACAGTTTGCGAAGTTGAAGCAATCGGTTGGTGAATATGGTACTGTCTGTCCAATTTGGTGGTTCGGAATGAGTGAAACGATGTTGATGATGGATAGACGTTCCGATTGCCCCCGATCGGGGAACATATAGTGGTCTTTAAGGTCCAAGTACCTATGTTTTGGTAAGCAGAACTGAGAGTTAAAGGATGAAAGTCGGCCATTCCTAATATCATCCTATCGGTGGTTCGCGAGTTGTTTGAGGACCGGAGCAGCTCGCGATGAAACGGTCCTAGGGTATTGGTTATCCATCCAAGGAAGAGTAAATGCGATCCTAGATGTGTGTCGTTGGCCGTTCTACCGGTATCGCCTATCGATGAGATATCGACGGGCATGCCTTACTCGAAAGTTGAATTCTAGGATCGATGGTCAAACAGACCTATGAGCGATAAACCAAACTGAACACGTATTGATGTCGGCTTTTCCTATCATTTGATGCCGCAGGTTGTTTAGGGACCGGAGCAACTTGCGGCCGAGACGGTCCCCGGGGGTTTCTTTCTCCAAGGAGTGGAAACTATTAAGCAAGAGTTGTAGCAAGATACGATCCTCTGATGTGTCGTTGGCCGTTCATGCGGTATCGCCTGTCGATGAGATATCGATGGGCATGCCTTACTCTACCGACCTTCTAATTGAGAGTATTAATCAGGGATCGATGGTCAAACAAGACCAATGAGCGATAAACCAAACTGAACACGTATTGATGTCGGCTTTTCCTATCATTTGATGCCGCAGGTTGTTTAGGGACCGGAGCAGCTTGCGGCCGAGACGGTCCCCGGGGGTTTCTTTCTCCAAGGAGAAGAAACGATTAAGCAAAAGTTGTAGCAAGATACGATCCTCTGATGTGTCGTTGGCCGTTCAAGCGGTATCGCCTGTCGATGAGATATCGATGGGCATGCCTTACTCTCCCGACTGGATTACTGAGAGTTTAATCAGGGATCGATGGTCAAACAGACCAATGAGCGATAAACCAAACTGAACACATATTGATGTCGGCATTTCCTATCATTTGTCGCAGGTTGTTTAGGGACCGGAGCAGCTTGCGACCGAGACGGTCCCCGGGGGTTTCTTTCTCTAAGGAGTGGAAACGATTAAGCAAAAGTCGTAGCAATAATCGATCACCTGATGTGTCGTTGGCCGTTCTTGCGGTATCGCCTGTCGATGAGATATCGATGGGCATGCCTTACTCTCCTGACTGTTTAATTGAGAGTTATAATCAGGGATCGATGGTCAAAAAGACCTATGAGCGATAAACCAAACTGAACACGTATTGATGTCGGCATTTCCTATCATTTGTCGCAGGTTGTTTGGGGACCGGAGCAGCTTGCGACCGAGACGGTCCCTTCCCGAAAGATGGTGAACCGAGTCGTCTGGCGTAAAAACCGGACGACTCGAAAGGGCTTGACCCTTTCAAGTGAGCGATAATCACATTCTACGCTCAGTTCGACAGCTACAAGGCAATCACTCGCTATGTTCAGAGCTAATACATGCAACATGCCGGCATTGTTTCCACCGACGCATGGATTCAAGACTGGTGCACTTATTAGTTAAACCGTTCGCCTCCGGGTGTTTCGAGTTCAAGTCTGGATGAGGATTGATCTTGCTGGTAATAGCTTGAGCCCTTAAGGGGTCGAAGCGTACATCTTGAGACCATGTACAACATATTACCAAATCGGCACCATGGGTTCGGGTGCAAGTGATGTAACCGTGAAAGATGTTGAGCAGCCCAACATCGGTTTACACACGCATAATAGGAAGGCAGCGCTGTCGACTGGTCAGTCGTGTAAGAAGTGTGCATTATCGATCACAAATATATTGGTGATCTGTAGGTTGCGCATACACCATGCCCGGTGTAAAGTGCCGTGGTCCCCCCCGGGGGGCTGCATCAAACCGTTCGCCACGCGAACTACCCAATGGAACGAACTCGATGCATTTAATAAGAAGAAGAGATGATAATGAAACACGGTCGATTTAAGAGTTGAAAACGTTGAAATGCCTATAAGCAAGTCTTAAGTTGGTGGTGACCGTTACGCCCCAACAAATTGGTGCCTTACCCTACACCAAAGAGCCATTCAACATGGTTCAAGTGAGCGATAATCACGCTCTACGCTCAGTTCGACAGCTGCAAGGCAATCACTCGCTAAGTTCAGAGCTAATACATGCAACACGCCGGCATTGTTTCCACCGACGCATGGATTCAAGACTGGTGCACTTATTAGTTAAACCGTTCGCCTCCGGGTGTTTCGAGTTCAAGTCTGGATGAGGATTGTTCTTGCTGGTAATAGCTTGAGCCCCTGAATAAGGGGCCGAAGCGTACATCTTGAGTAAATGTACAACATATTACCAAATCGGCACCGTGGGTTCTGGTGCAAGTGATGTAACCGTGAAAGATGTTGAGCAGCCCAACATCGGTTTACACACGCATAATAGGAAGGCAGCGCTGTCGACTGGTCAGTCGTGTAAGAAGTGTGCATTATCGATCTCCAATATATGAGCTCAGTATGACAGCCCAATTGGTAATCCTCGGGACCTCCAGAAAGGAAGCTGGATGAGGATTACCAAATCGAAAGTTGATAAGTGTAGTGGTACCACTTAGTCAACTTGTATCCCGAAAGATGGTGAACCGAGTCGTCTGGCGTAAAAACCGGACGACTCGAAAGGGCTTGACCCTTTCAAGTGAGCGATAATCACATTCTACGCTCAGTTCGACAGCTACAAGGCAATCACTCGCTATGTTCAGAGCTAATACATGCAACATGCCGGCATTGTTTCCACCGACGCATGGATTCAAGACTGGTGCACTTATTAGTTAAACCGTTCGCCTCCGGGTGTTTCGAGTTCAAGTCTGGATGAGGATTGTTCTTGCTGGTAATAGCTTGAGCCCCTGAATAAGGGGTCGAAGCGTACATCTTGAGACCATGTACAACATATTACCAAATCGGCACCATGGGTTCGGGTGCAAGTGATGTAACCGTGAAAGATGTTGAGCAGCCCAACATCGGTTTACACACGCATAATAGGAAGGCAGCGCTGTCGACTGGTCAGTCGTGTAAGAAGTGTGCATTATCGATCACAAATATATTGGTGATCTGTAGGTTGCGCATACACCATGCCCGGTGTAAAGTGCCGTGGTCCCCCCCGGGGGGCTGCATCAAACCGTTCGCCACGCGAACTACCCAATGGAACGAACTCGATGCATTTAATAAGAAGAAGAGATGATAATGAAACACGGTCGATTTAAGAGTTGAAAACGTTGAAATGCCTATAAGCAAGTCTTAAGTTGGTGGTTTCGTTGTGCCCCAACAAATTGGTGCCTTACCCTACACCAAAGAGCCATTCAACATGGTTCAAGTGAGCGATAATCACGCTCTACGCTCAGTATGACAGCTGCAAGGCAATCACTCGCTAAGTTCAGAGCTAATACATGCAACACGCCGGCATTGTTTCCACCGACGCATGGATTCAAGACTGGTGCACTTATTAGTTAAACCGTTCGCCTCCGGGTGTTTCGAGTTCAAGTCTGGATGAGGATTGTTCTTGCTGGTAATAGCTTGAGCCCCTGAATAAGGGGCCGAAGCGTACATCTTGAGAGTAAATGTACAACATAT
>NW_026045158.1:310000-312500 GCF_943734845.2 Anopheles funestus
TCGTAACAAGGTTTCCGTAGGTGAACCTGCGGAAGGATCATTACTGATGATCGTCCGCGAGTGACCAACCATGGGCTGCCTTCGGTGTAGCTCGGTCGCTCGCTTGCTATGTGTCAGAATTTGTTGAAAGCCAACTCGTTCGTTGTACACTTTGATGGGTGACCATCACTGTGTCTCCGTGCCGAGCTAGATCTCCCCTAGCCGTAAGGCACTTGAACGCCCCTTCGACGACGAGTTGCATGTGTGTGGTATGTGTCAGAATCTGGTGAAGCTTTCTGCATGTGATGTGCCTTGTGTGGATCCGTGGCCATTGCATTGTGTCTGGTGCTTAGATACCCAGACACTTAGAACGCTTGCGCGGAAAGCAAACTCGATCGTTGTACACTTTGATGGGTGACCATCACTGTGTCTCCGTGCCGTGCTAGATCCCCCCTAGCCGTAAGGCACTTTGAACGCCCCTTCGACGACGAGTTACAAGAGTGTGGTATGTGTCAGAATCTGGTGAAGCTTTCTGCATGTGATGTGCCTTGTGTGGATCCGTGGCCATTGCATTGTGTCTGGTGTGTAGGTACCCAGACACTTAGAACGCTTGCGCGGAAAGCAAACTCGATCGTTGTACACTTTGATGGGCAACCATCACTGTGTCTCCGTGCCGTGCTAGATCTCCCCTAGCCGTAAGGCACTTTGAACGCCCCTTCGACGACGAGTTACAAGAGTGTGGTATGTGTCATAATCTGGTGAAGCTTTCTGCATGTGATGTGCCTTGTGTGGATCCATGGCCATTGCATTGTGTCTGGTGTGTAGGTACCCAGACACTTAAGCAAACTCGATCGTTGTACACTTTGATGGGCGAGCATCACTGTGTCTCCGTGCCGTGTAAGAGCTCTCCTGGCCATCAGGCACTTGAAAGGTCCTTGGACGACGAGTTACAATAGTGGTGTGTTAGATACGTCAGATTACGGTGTCTACTACTGTGCAATACGTATCCGGCTACGGCACGGAACGAACGGGAACTGTGGTGCAGACAAACAAGAGTTAAGCCTATTAGTCATTAACTCTAAGGACGGGGCCATGGGGCGGTACGCAAAGGATACGGATGAGCGAGTATGCAGGCCCAATACTCAATAGCTCGATCCGATCCAAGCACATGAGTTGACTGCGGCGCCAGGTTAACCAATGTGCTAGATTCTATTTGGCCAGTAGAATCTTGTGTCTTATGCGATTTGATACCAAGACACCAGAACGAAAGTTAGTTGAAGAGTTATTAAACTCTTATGAAGTATGGTTGTGCAATCACAACTTATGACTTTAACCTATAAAGTGGATATGGACTTGCAATTATAACATGGAATCTCTACACACCCCATGAGCTCGATCCAATCCACGCACACGAGTTGCCTGAGTAGCGACAGGTATACCGATGTGCAATACGTATCCGGCCACGGCACGGAACGAACGGGAACTGTGGTGCAGACATACAAAGAGTTAAGCCTACTAGTCATTAACTCTAAGGACGGGGCCATGGGGCGGTACGCAAAGGATACGGATGAGCGAGTATGCAGGCCCAATACTCAATAGCTCGATCCGATCCAAGCACATGAGTTGACTGCGGCGCCAGGTTAACCAATGTGCTAGATTCTATTTGGCCAGTAGAATCTTGTGTCTTACGCGATTTGATACCAAGACACCAGAACGAAAGTTAGTTGAAGAGTGATTAAACTCTTATGAAGAATGGTTGTGCAATCACAACTTATGACTTTAACCTATAAAGTGGATATGGACTATCAATTATAACATGGGGCACACACCATGTTCTCGATCCAATCCACGCACACGAGTTGCCTGAGTAGCGACAGGTATACCGATGTGCAATACGTATCCGGCCATAGGCACGGAACGAACAGGAACTGTGGTGCAGACATACAAGGGCCATGGGGCGGTACGCAAAGGATACGGATGAGCGAGTATGCAGGCCCAATACTCAATAGCTCGATCCGATCCAAGCACATGAGTTGACTGCGGCGCCAGGTTAACCGATGTGCTAAGAGAGTTGTTCCTGGGCCTTCAAAGTGACTTCAAAACTATCTTAGCGAATGGTGGCCATGGGCGTAGACATGAGCCACAAGTCACAAGGCCTGGGACTATTGGGTAATAAAGACAACTTAGTCAGAAAGTTAGTCTTTGGACGTACCACCGGGATTGTGTTACATTGGGAACCTTACTATAAAACCCTAGGCAGGGGATCACTCGGCTCATGGATCGATGAAGACCGCAGCTAAATGCGCGTCACAATGTGAACTGCAGGACACATGAACACCGATAAGTTGAACGCATATTGCGCGTCGGACGATTAAACCCGGCCGATGCACACATTCTTGAGTGCCTATCAATTCCTTGATATACAACAAACCAAACTTCAGGGTGGAGCGTGCCACAATAGAACACTATGGCGAGCAGCCCGTCTAGTGTCGTGGGGGAAACACGCTTCCACACTGTGCAT
>NW_026045158.1:320000-335000 GCF_943734845.2 Anopheles funestus
GCACGCAAGTGAGTATGGATCGATCAGTAGAAAGATGGGAAGCCATAGGAAACCTTCCTAGGCTAGGTGCACGCAAGTGAGTATGGATCGATCAGTAGAAAGATGGGAAGCCATAGGAAACCTTCCTAGGCTAGGTGCACGCAAGTGAGTATGGATCGATCAGTAGAAAGATGGGAAGCCATAGGAAACCTTCCTAGGCTAGGTGCACGCAAGTGAGTATGGATCGATCAGTAGAAAGATGGGAAGCCATAGGAAACCTTCCTAGGCTAGGTGCACGCAAGTGAGTATGGATCGATCAGTAGAAAGATGGGAAGCCATAGGAAACCTTCCTAGGCTAGGTGCACGCAAGTGAGTATGGATCGATCAGTAGAAAGATGGGAAGCCATAGGAAACCTTCCTAGGCTAGGTGCACGCAAGTGAGTATGGATCGATCAGTAGAAAGATGGGAAGCCGAAGGGAAACCTTCCTAGGCTAGGTGCACGCAAGTGAGTATGGATCGATCAGTAGAAAGATGGGAAGCCGAAGGGAAACCTTCCTAGGCTAGGTGCACGCAAGTGAGTATGGATCGATCAGTAGAAAGATGGGAAGCCATAGGAAACCTTCCTAGGCTAGGTGCACGCAAGTGAGTATGGATCGATCAGTAGAAAGATGGGAAGCCATAGGAAACCTTCCTAGGCTAGGTGCACGCAAGTGAGTATGGATCGATCAGTAGAAAGATGGGAAGCCATAGGAAACCTTCCTAGGCTAGGTGCACGCAAGTGAGTATGGATCGATCAGTAGAAAGATGGGAAGCCATAGGAAACCTTCCTAGGCTAGGTGCACGCAAGTGAGTATGGATCGATCAGTAGAAAGATGGGAAGCCCAAGGAAACCTTCCTAGGCTAGGTGCACGCAAGTGAGTATGGATCGATCAGTAGAAAGATGGGAAGCCATAGGAAACCTTCCTAGGCTAGGTGCACGCAAGTGAGTATGGATCGATCAGTAGAAAGTGGGAAGCCCAGTACCAAATGCCCTAGTGAAGACCGTAAACGAATATCATGAACCGAGAAGGAGCACCAAATGCCCTAGTGAAGACCGTAAACGAATATCATGAACCGATAAGGAGCACCAAATGCCCTAGTGAAGACCGTAAACGAATATCATGAACCGATAAGGAGCACCAAATGCCCTAGTGAAGACCGTAAACGAATATCATGAACCGATAAGGAGCACCAAATGCCCTAGTGAAGACCGTAAACGAATATCATGAACCGAGAAGTAGCAACGAATGCCTGAAAATGTACCAAGTCCTCGGTATAGAGTAACGAGAGTTAACCGCCGTGATGTATGCAATGTGGGCAGCCATTGCATGGGTTCTGGACTTGGTTCGCGAATAACTTTTTTGCTAGACATCGGACAAAGTTGACGTGGAAGAACGAAATGTAGCATTTGATGCCACCTATCCAAAACTTTTTCAAGATTGAAGATCCGATCGATACAGCCTGAGTTATAGGCAAAAGTTGGTGCAAAATTGAGCATTTTTAATGGTGAAAAATCGGTAATCCTCGAATAGCTCCTGTTGGAAGCATCGGACCACATGGTCGTGGAGGAACATATTGTAGCGTGCGGTGTCAAGTATCGACACCCAAAACCGCATGTCCGATGGACGGAAAATGACCAAGTTATAGTGAAAACTTGGTTGCACCAAATTCCCGAAGAAGTGCAACGAGAAGGTGAATGCGATGGTTGTTCGTCGAATAGCTCCGGCCACAGACATGGTAGCGATTAGTGGTGCATGGAAGAAATCTAGCCACAAGTGCCATCTACCCATGGCCAGAAGAAAGTGTGGCCATATCTTGGATACCGGCGGAGCTATGGGGCAAATATGGGCCAAAAATGGTGCAAGTTGGACCAAAAATCCGACCAAGTGCGCGAGGCGCTTTCGTGAATAGCTCCGGCCACAGACATGGTAGCGATTAGTGGTGCATGGAAGAAATCTAGCCACAAGTGCCATCTACCCATGGCCAGAAGAAAGTGTGGCCATATCTTGGATACCGGCGGAGCTATGGGGCAAATACGGGCCAAAAATGGTGCAAGTTGGACCAAAAATCCGAAAAAGTACCTAGGTAAATGCGATGGTTGTTCGTCGAATAGCTCCGGCCACAGACATGGTAGCGATTAGTGGTGCATGGAAGAAATCTAGCCACAAGTGCCATCTACACATGGCCAGAAGAAAGTGTTGCGATATCTTGGATACCGGCGGAGCTATGGGGCAAATATGGGCCAAAAATGGTGCAAGTTGGACCAAAAATCCGAAAAAGTACCTAGGTAAATGCGATGGTTGTTCGTCGAATAGCTCCGGTCACAGACATGGTAGCGATTAGTGGTGCATGGAAGAAATCTAGCCACAAGTGCCATCTAGCCATGGCCAGAAGAAAGTGTGGCCATATCTTGGATACCGGCGGAGCTATGGGGCAAATATGGGCCAAAAATGGTGAAGTTGGACCAAAAATCCGACCAAGTGCGCTAGGCGCTTTCGTGAATAGCTCCGGCCACAGACATGGTAGCGATTAGTGGTGCATGGAAGAAATCTAGCCACAAGTGCCATCTACCCATGGCCAGAAGAAAGTGTGGCGCTATCTTGGATACCGGCGGAGCTATGGGACAAATATGGGCCAAAAATGGTGCCAGGTGGACCAAAAATCCGACCAAGTGCGCAAGGCGCTTTCGTGAATAGCTCCGGCCACAGACATGGTAGCGATTAGTGGTGCATGGAAGAAATCTAGCCACAAGTGCCATCTACCCATGGCCAGAAGAAAGTGTGGCCATATCTTGGATACCGGCGAAGCTATGGGGCAAATATGGGCCAAAAATGGTGCTAGTTGGACCAAAAATCCGACCAAGTGCGCGAGGCGCTTTCTTGAATAGCTCCGGCCACAGACATGGTAGCGATTAGTGGTGCATGGAAGAAATCTAGCCACAAGTGCCATCTACCCATGGCCAGAAGAAAGTGTGGCCATATCTTGGATACCGGCGGAGCTATGGGGCAAATATGGGCCAAAAATGGTACAAGTTGGACCAAAAATCCGAAAAAGTACCTAGGTAAATGCGATGGTTGTTCGTCGAATAGCTCCGGCCACAGACATGGTAGCGATTAGTGGTGCATGGAAGAAATCTAGCCACAAGTGCCATCTACCCATGGCCAGAAGAAAGTGTGGCCATATCTTGGATACCGGCGGAGCTATGGGGCAAATATGGGCCAAAAATGGTGCAAGTTGGACCAAAAATCCGACCAAGTGCGCGAGGCGCTTTCGTGAATAGCTCCGGCCACAGACATGGTAGCGATTAGTGGTGCATGGAAGAAATCTAGCCACAAGTGCCATCTACCCATGGCCAGAAGAAAGTGTGGCGATATCTTGGATACCGGCGGAGCTATGGTGCAAATACGGGCCAAAAATGGGTAAACTTGTACGGTCCAAAGCCAAGGGTAAATTTTTTTATTCCTCTAATAACTTCTAGCACAGACATTGAATCGGTTGGTGATGTATGGATGAAATGCAGCAAACAGTTGGAACTACCCATAAAATCTTAAAGATTGACGATCCAATGTATAGAACCGGAGTAATGTGCGATACTTGGTGTAAAATCGAGTGAAAAATTAACTATAAACTGTTTTTGGCCCATAACTCGAATACTAGACATCGGAAGGGGGGGTCGTAGAACGATTTTTTGTTGCCCTATCGATTCCCTATCGAACGAGCAAAAGTTGTTTTTTTGACCAAAAAGGACCCCTACTCTAGTAAAATTGGCCTGATTTTACTAGTCCTCGGTACCCGTACAGGCAAAATGAGCAAAATGCTCAAGTATGAATGGTTTTTGGCCCATAACTCGAATACTAGACGTCGCAGGGGGGTGTCTTAGAACAATTTTTGGTAGCCCTTGAAATTATCTATCGAATGACATATACTTGATTTTTTGGCAAAAAAGTTCCCTAGACTAGTAAAAATCGCATCATTTTACTAGAGTCGGGTACCCTGGACGAAAAACCGCTATAATTGCGGTTTTTGGCTAATAACTCGAATACTAGACGTCGCAGGGGGGTGTCGTGGAACAATTTTTGGTAGCCCTTGAAATTATCTATCGAATGACATATACTTGATTTTTGGCCAAAAAGTTCCCTAGACTAGTAAAAATCGCATCATTTTACTAGAGTCGGGTACCCTGGACGAAAAACCGCAATTATAGCGGTTTTTGGCTAATAACTCGAATACTAGACGTCGCAGGGGGGTGTCGTGGAACAATTTTTGGTAGCCCTTGAAATTATCTATCGAATGACATATACTTGATTTTTGGCCAAAAAGTTCCCTAGACTAGTAAAAATCGCATCATTTTACTAGAGTCGGGTACCCTGGACGAAAAACCGCTTAAGTTGCGGTTTTTGGCTAATAACTCGAATACTAGACGTCGCAGGGGGGTGCCGTAGAACAATTTTTGGTAGCCCTTGAAATTATCTATCGAATGACATATACTTGATTTTTTGACCAAAAAGTTCCTAGACTAGTAAAAATCGCATCATTTTACTAGAGTCGGGTACCCTGTACGAAAAACCGCTATAGTTGCGGTTTTTGGCCAATAACTCGAATACTAGACGTCGGAGGGGGGTGCCGTAGAACAATTTTTTGTAGCCCTTGAAATTACCTTTCGAATGATATATAGTGGTTTTTGGTCAAAAAGTGACCCCGAGACTAGTAACGCTCCATACACAAAACCGCCTAAAAAGATTTGGTTTTGCAAAATTTTGAAAAGTGCGTCAAAAAAATTTTTTCAAAAAGTACCAAATCGTGATCAGAACTCACTATAGACCATAAAAAGTGAAATCCGATGATCATTTGCAACACTTGGTCAATCGAGAAAAATTTCACTTTTTTACTAGAGTCGGGTACCCTGAACGAAAAATCGCTCAAGTAATGGTTTTTGGCCAATAACTCGAATACTAGACGTCGGAAGGGGGTGTCGTAGAACAATTTTTTGTAGCCCTTGAAATTACCTTTCGAATGATATATAGTGGTTTTTTGGTCAAAAAGTGACCCCTAGTCTAGTAACGCTCCATACAAAAAACCGCCTAAAAAGTTTTGGTTTTGCAAAATTATGAAAAGTTCAAAAGAATTTTTTTTTCAAAAACTACTAAAACGTGATAAGAACTTACTATAGACCATGAAAAGTGATATCCGATGATAATTTGCAAAAGTTGGTAACTAGTAAAAAATTTCACTTTTTTACTAGAGTCGGTGCAACGAGAAAAAAAAAGTCCGTGATGGAGAAAAATGGCACGTTTTCCACGCCTGTACGCTTTCGTTTACTATATAGGGGGTAGGTGAGCCAGAAGCATGATTTTGACTGAGTATGTATCTTTATGAATTGGACCCTTCTAAATCGATTGAGACTACCCCCAGGACGATCGGACGACTGCTTCTGGCTCAAAATGTGGTTTTTAGATTTTGATCGTCAATTATGCGAGAAAAAATCGATTAGAAGTAAAGATACGAAATGCTTGGTCTAAGTTGGGAAACGACTTCGGATATTTGTTGGACGTTGTCGTAGAAGGTCCGAGGACCAAGGAAAAGTGATTTCCAAGTGGATTTATGCACTATTAGTCGATGGTAAGATGTGAAATTAGTAGAACTTACCATACAGTTTGCGAAGTTGAAGCAATCGGTTGGTGAATATGGTACTGTCTGTCCAATTTGGTGGTTCGGAATGAGTGAAACGATGTTGATGATGGATAGACGTTCCGATTGCCCCCGATCGGGGAACATATAGTGGTCTTTAAGGTCCAAGTACCTATGTTTTGGTAAGCAGAACTGAGAGTTAAAGGATGAAAGTCGGCCATTCCTAATATCATCCTATCGGTGGTTCGCGAGTTGTTTGAGGACCGGAGCAGCTCGCGATGAAACGGTCCTAGGGTATTGGTTATCCATCCAAGGAAGAGTAAATGCGATCCTAGATGTGTGTCGTTGGCCGTTCTACCGGTATCGCCTATCGATGAGATATCGACGGGCATGCCTTACTCGAAAGTTGAATTCTAGGATCGATGGTCAAACAGACCTATGAGCGATAAACCAAACTGAACACGTATTGATGTCGGCTTTTCCTATCATTTGATGCCGCAGGTTGTTTAGGGACCGGAGCAACTTGCGGCCGAGACGGTCCCCGGGGGTTTCTTTCTCCAAGGAGTGGAAACTATTAAGCAAGAGTTGTAGCAAGATACGATCCTCTGATGTGTCGTTGGCCGTTCATGCGGTATCGCCTGTCGATGAGATATCGATGGGCATGCCTTACTCTACCGACCTTCTAATTGAGAGTATTAATCAGGGATCGATGGTCAAACAAGACCAATGAGCGATAAACCAAACTGATCACGTATTGATGTCGGCTTTTCCTATCATTTGATGCCGCAGGTTGTTTAGGGACCGGAGCAGCTTGCGGCCGAGACGGTCCCCGGGGGTTTCTTTCTCCAAGGAGAAGAAACGATTAAGCAAAAGTTGTAGCAAGATACGATCCTCTGATGTGTCGTTGGCCGTTCAAGCGGTATCGCCTGTCGATGAGATATCGATGGGCATGCCTTACTCTCCCGACTGGATTACTGAGAGTTTAATCAGGGATCGATGGTCAAACAGACCAATGAGCGATAAACCAAACTGAACACATATTGATGTCGGCATTTCCTATCATTTGTCGCAGGTTGTTTAGGGACCGGAGCAGCTTGCGACCGAGACGGTCCCCGGGGGTTTCTTTCTCTAAGGAGTGGAAACGATTAAGCAAAAGTCGTAGCAATAATCGATCACCTGATGTGTCGTTGGCCGTTCTTGCGGTATCGCCTGTCGATGAGATATCGATGGGCATGCCTTACTCTCCTGACTGTTTAATTGAGAGTTATAATCAGGGATCGATGGTCAAAAAGACCTATGAGCGATAAACCAAACTGAACACGTATTGATGTCGGCATTTCCTATCATTTGTCGCAGGTTGTTTGGGGACCGGAGCAGCTTGCGACCGAGACGGTCCCTTCCCGAAAGATGGTGAACCGAGTCGTCTGGCGTAAAAACCGGACGACTCGAAAGGGCTTGACCCTTTCAAGTGAGCGATAATCACATTCTACGCTCAGTTCGACAGCTACAAGGCAATCACTCGCTATGTTCAGAGCTAATACATGCAACATGCCGGCATTGTTTCCACCGACGCATGGATTCAAGACTGGTGCACTTATTAGTTAAACCGTTCGCCTCCGGGTGTTTCGAGTTCAAGTCTGGATGAGGATTGATCTTGCTGGTAATAGCTTGAGCCCTTAAGGGGTCGAAGCGTACATCTTGAGACCATGTACAACATATTACCAAATCGGCACCATGGGTTCGGGTGCAAGTGATGTAACCGTGAAAGATGTTGAGCAGCCCAACATCGGTTTACACACGCATAATAGGAAGGCAGCGCTGTCGACTGGTCAGTCGTGTAAGAAGTGTGCATTATCGATCACAAATATATTGGTGATCTGTAGGTTGCGCATACACCATGCCCGGTGTAAAGTGCCGTGGTCCCCCCCGGGGGGCTGCATCAAACCGTTCGCCACGCGAACTACCCAATGGAACGAACTCGATGCATTTAATAAGAAGAAGAGATGATAATGAAACACGGTCGATTTAAGAGTTGAAAACGTTGAAATGCCTATAAGCAAGTCTTAAGTTGGTGGTGACCGTTACGCCCCAACAAATTGGTGCCTTACCCTACACCAAAGAGCCATTCAACATGGTTCAAGTGAGCGATAATCACGCTCTACGCTCAGTTCGACAGCTGCAAGGCAATCACTCGCTAAGTTCAGAGCTAATACATGCAACACGCCGGCATTGTTTCCACCGACGCATGGATTCAAGACTGGTGCACTTATTAGTTAAACCGTTCGCCTCCGGGTGTTTCGAGTTCAAGTCTGGATGAGGATTGTTCTTGCTGGTAATAGCTTGAGCCCCTGAATAAGGGGCCGAAGCGTACATCTTGAGTAAATGTACAACATATTACCAAATCGGCACCGTGGGTTCTGGTGCAAGTGATGTAACCGTGAAAGATGTTGAGCAGCCCAACATCGGTTTACACACGCATAATAGGAAGGCAGCGCTGTCGACTGGTCAGTCGTGTAAGAAGTGTGCATTATCGATCTCCAATATATGAGCTCAGTATGACAGCCCAATTGGTAATCCTCGGGACCTCCAGAAAGGAAGCTGGATGAGGATTACCAAATCGAAAGTTGATAAGTGTAGTGGTACCACTTAGTCAACTTGTATCCCGAAAGATGGTGAACCGAGTCGTCTGGCGTAAAAACCGGACGACTCGAAAGGGCTTGACCCTTTCAAGTGAGCGATAATCACATTCTACGCTCAGTTCGACAGCTACAAGGCAATCACTCGCTATGTTCAGAGCTAATACATGCAACATGCCGGCATTGTTTCCACCGACGCATGGATTCAAGACTGGTGCACTTATTAGTTAAACCGTTCGCCTCCGGGTGTTTCGAGTTCAAGTCTGGATGAGGATTGTTCTTGCTGGTAATAGCTTGAGCCCCTGAATAAGGGGTCGAAGCGTACATCTTGAGACCATGTACAACATATTACCAAATCGGCACCATGGGTTCGGGTGCAAGTGATGTAACCGTGAAAGATGTTGAGCAGCCCAACATCGGTTTACACACGCATAATAGGAAGGCAGCGCTGTCGACTGGTCAGTCGTGTAAGAAGTGTGCATTATCGATCACAAATATATTGGTGATCTGTAGGTTGCGCATACACCATGCCCGGTGTAAAGTGCCGTGGTCCCCCCCGGGGGGCTGCATCAAACCGTTCGCCACGCGAACTACCCAATGGAACGAACTCGATGCATTTAATAAGAAGAAGAGATGATAATGAAACACGGTCGATTTAAGAGTTGAAAACGTTGAAATGCCTATAAGCAAGTCTTAAGTTGGTGGTTTCGTTGTGCCCCAACAAATTGGTGCCTTACCCTACACCAAAGAGCCATTCAACATGGTTCAAGTGAGCGATAATCACGCTCTACGCTCAGTATGACAGCTGCAAGGCAATCACTCGCTAAGTTCAGAGCTAATACATGCAACACGCCGGCATTGTTTCCACCGACGCATGGATTCAAGACTGGTGCACTTATTAGTTAAACCGTTCGCCTCCGGGTGTTTCGAGTTCAAGTCTGGATGAGGATTGTTCTTGCTGGTAATAGCTTGAGCCCCTGAATAAGGGGCCGAAGCGTACATCTTGAGTGTAAATGTACAACATATTACCAAATCGGCACCATGGGTTCTGGTGCAAGTGATGTAACCATGAAAGATGTTGAGCAGCCCAACATCGGTTTACACACGCATAAGGGGTTTATTGTTATCTGTAGGTTGCGCATACACCATACCCGGTGTAAAGTGCCGTGGTCCCCCAGGGGGCTGCATCAAAACGTTCGCCATGCGAACTACCCAATGGAACGAACTCGATGTATTGAAAGAGATGAACAATTAATAGCGAGAATAGGGGCCCGGAAGCAATTCCGCGGCCCTACGGTCGATTCAAGAGTTGAAACGTTGTACAATCGTGGATAGCACCTAGTGCTAATATGGTGAGAGATAATGTGTGAGGAAATTTAGTTTCCTAAAGTTTAGTTAGTGGTTTCCGTTGTGCCCTAACAAACTTAAAGTTGGTGGTGACCGTTACACCCCAACAAATTGGTGCCTTACCCAACACCAAAGAGCCATTCCATATGGTTCTAGAGAGAGAGAGTTGTGTGGAAATTTATTTCCCACTAAGCGAGTGTGTGTCTGTAGTGGAACGAATTCTGGTTGATCCTACCAGTAATATACGCTTGTCTCAAAGGTTAAGCCATGCATGTCTAAGTACAAACATAAATGAATGTGAAACCGCATAAGGCTCAGTATAACAGCTATAATTCACAAGATCATCCTACCACTAGTTACTTGGATAACTGTGGAAAATCCAGAGCTAATACATGCAACATGCCGGGACTGTTGCCCTCGCGGGTAGCTGAACTGGTGCACTTATTAGTTAAACCAATCGCCTCCGGGCGGCTTGAGTTGAAGTCTGGATAAGGACGCAGATCGTATGGTCGCTTGTCGACTGACGACAGATCTTTCAAATGTCTGCCCTATCAACTATTGATGGTAGTGTAGAGGACTACCATGGTTGCGACGGGTAACGGGGAATCAGGGTTCGATTCCGGAGAGGGAGCCTGAGAAATGGCTACCACATCCAAGGAAGGCAGCAGGCGCGTAAATTACCCAATCCCAGTACGGGGAGGTAGTGACGAGAAATAACAATATGGACCTCTCTAACGATGGTCCATAATTGGAATGAGTTGAGTATAAATCCTTCAACAAGGATCAAGTGGAGGGCAAGTCTGGTGCCAGCAGCCGCGGTAATTCCAGCTCCACTAGCGTATATTAAAGTTGTTGCGGTTAAAACGTTCGAAGTTGATTGCCCGTCCAGACACGTGACCGCCACGGGCGCCCGGTTACACGCCGGGGCCGTTCGTGCGCGCGCTCACGGCTGCGACTCACAATGGTGTACTTGGGCGTTACTCTGTGAACGAGTACCGTGCTACCGGTTAACTCCGGCACGGGCTCCTCATGGTGCTCAAGATACTCACATTTACCTTGAACAAATTAGAGTGCTCAAAGCAGGCTAAGACAAAGCGTCCGGCCCCCCCGTGGGGTTGGCGTTGGCCGAGAATAATCTTGCATGGAATAATGGAATATGACCTCGGTTTATACGATTTCGTTGGTTTGTCAGAAACCTAGAGGTAATGATTAACAGAAGTAGTTGGGGGCATTGGTATTACGGCGCGAGAGGTGAAATTCGTAGACCGTCGTAGGACCAACTGAAGCGAAAGCGTTTGCCATGGATGCTTTCTTTAATCAAGAACGAAAGTTAGAGGATCGAAGGCGATTAGATACCGCCCTAGTTCTAACCGTAAACGATGCCAATTAGCAATTGGGAGACGCTACCCCTATTCGGTGCTCTCAGTCGCTTCCGGGAAACCAAAATCGGGTTCCGGGGGAAGTATGGTTGCAAAGTTGAAACTTAAAGGAATTGACGGAAGGGCACCACAAGAAGTGGAGCTTGCGGCTTAATTTGACTCAACACGGGAAAATTTACCAGGTCCAAACTTATCGAGGTAAGACAGATTGATAGCTCTTTCTCAAATTTAAGGGTAGTGGTGCATGGCCGTTCTTAGTTCGTGGAATGATTTGTCTGGTTAATTCCGATAACGAACGTGACTCAAACATGCTAACTAGAACGCTGTCAGCAGTGCGCCTCCGGGCGCACCTGACGTTACAGCCGGGCGGCGCCTTCACGGGCGGTCGTCGGCTACGTTTGCCCTGCTTAGCGGGACAACTTGTGTTTAGCAAGCTGAGAATGAGCGATAACAGGTCCGTGATGCCCTTAGATGTTCTGGGCTGCACGCGTGCTACAATGTGGGTCGCAGCGTGTTCTCGCCAATAGGCGCCCCCATTCCGAGAGGAACGGGAAATCACTAAAATGCCCATCTAGTCGGGATTGGGGACTGCAACGGTCCCCATGAACCTGGAATTTCTAGTAAGCACTAGTCATTAGCTAGTGCTGATTACGTCCCTGCCCTTTGTACACACCGCCCGTCGCTACTACCGATGGATTATTTAGTGAGGTTTCTGGAGGCTTACCTTCCGCGGTTCCTTCGTGAGCTGCAGCTGGCATGGCTGAAGTTGACCGAACTTGATGATTTAGAGGAAGTAAAAGTCGTAACAAGGTTTCCGTAGGTGAACCTGCGGAAGGATCATTACTGATGATCGTCCGCGAGTGACCAACCATGGGCTGCCTTCGGTGTAGCTCGGTCGCTCGCTTGCTATGTGTCAGAATTTGTTGAAAGCCAACTCGTTCGTTGTACACTTTGATGGGTGACCATCACTGTGTCTCCGTGCCGAGCTAGATCTCCCCTAGCCGTAAGGCACTTGAACGCCCCTTCGACGACGAGTTGCATGTGTGTGGTATGTGTCAGAATCTGGTGAAGCTTTCTGCATGTGATGTGCCTTGTGTGGATCCGTGGCCATTGCATTGTGTCTGGTGCTTAGATACCCAGACACTTAGAACGCTTGCGCGGAAAGCAAACTCGATCGTTGTACACTTTGATGGGTGACCATCACTGTGTCTCCGTGCCGTGCTAGATCCCCCCTAGCCGTAAGGCACTTTGAACGCCCCTTCGACGACGAGTTACAAGAGTGTGGTATGTGTCAGAATCTGGTGAAGCTTTCTGCATGTGATGTGCCTTGTGTGGATCCGTGGCCATTGCATTGTGTCTGGTGTGTAGGTACCCAGACACTTAGAACGCTTGCGCGGAAAGCAAACTCGATCGTTGTACACTTTGATGAGCAACCATCACTGTGTCTCCGTGCCGTGCTAGATCTCCCCTAGCCGTAAGGCACTTTGAACGCCCCTTCGACGACGAGTTACAAGAGTGTGGTATGTGTCATAATCTGGTGAAGCTTTCTGCATGTGATGTGCCTTGTGTGGATCCATGGCCATTGCATTGTGTCTGGTGTGTAGGTACCCAGACACTTAAGCAAACTCGATCGTTGTACACTTTGATGGGCGAGCATCACTGTGTCTCCGTGCCGTGTAAGAGCTCTCCTGGCCATCAGGCACTTGAAAGGTCCTTGGACGACGAGTTACAATAGTGGTGTGTTAGATACGTCAGATTACGGTGTCTACTACTGTGCAATACGTATCCGGCTACGGCACGGAACGAACGGGAACTGTGGTGCAGACAAACAAGAGTTAAGCCTATTAGTCATTAACTCTAAGGACGGGGCCATGGGGCGGTACGCAAAGGATACGGATGAGCGAGTATGCAGGCCCAATACTCAATAGCTCGATCCGATCCAAGCACATGAGTTGACTGCGGCGCCAGGTTAACCAATGTGCTAGATTCTATTTGGCCAGTAGAATCTTGTGTCTTATGCGATTTGATACCAAGACACCAGAACGAAAGTTAGTTGAAGAGTTATTAAACTCTTATGAAGTATGGTTGTGCAATCACAACTTATGACTTTAACCTATAAAGTGGATATGGACTTGCAATTATAACATGGAATCTCTACACACCCCATGAGCTCGATCCAATCCACGCACACGAGTTGCCTGAGTAGCGACAGGTATACCGATGTGCAATACGTATCCGGCCACGGCACGGAACGAACGGGAACTGTGGTGCAGACATACAAAGAGTTAAGCCTACTAGTCATTAACTCTAAGGACGGGGCCATGGGGCGGTACGCAAAGGATACGGATGAGCGAGTATGCAGGCCCAATACTCAATAGCTCGATCCGATCCAAGCACATGAGTTGACTGCGGCGCCAGGTTAACCAATGTGCTAGATTCTATTTGGCCAGTAGAATCTTGTGTCTTACGCGATTTGATACCAAGACACCAGAACGAAAGTTAGTTGAAGAGTGATTAAACTCTTATGAAGAATGGTTGTGCAATCACAACTTATGACTTTAACCTATAAAGTGGATATGGACTATCAATTATAACATGGGGCACACACCATGTTCTCGATCCAATCCACGCACACGAGTTGCCTGAGTAGCGACAGGTATACCGATGTGCAATACGTATCCGGCCATAGGCACGGAACGAACAGGAACTGTGGTGCAGACATACAAGGGCCATGGGGCGGTACGCAAAGGATACGGATGAGCGAGTATGCAGGCCCAATACTCAATAGCTCGATCCGATCCAAGCACATGAGTTGACTGCGGCGCCAGGTTAACCGATGTGCTAAGAGAGTTGTTCCTGGGCCTTCAAAGTGACTTCAAAACTATCTTAGCGAATGGTGGCCATGGGCGTAGACATGAGCCACAAGTCACAAGGCCTGGGACTATTGGGTAATAAAGACAACTTAGTCAGAAAGTTAGTCTTTGGACGTACCACCGGGATTGTGTTACATTGGGAACCTTACTATAAAACCCTAGGCAGGGGATCACTCGGCTCATGGATCGATGAAGACCGCAGCTAAATGCGCGTCACAATGTGAACTGCAGGACACATGAACACCGATAAGTT
This sequence comes from Anopheles funestus, assembly GCF_943734845.2. Lineage (NCBI taxonomy): Eukaryota > Metazoa > Arthropoda > Insecta > Diptera > Culicidae > Anopheles > Anopheles funestus. The sequence continues at coordinate 334,136 of NW_026045158.1, forward strand.
GAACGCATATTGCGCGTCGGACGATTAAACCCGGCCGATGCACACATTCTTGAGTGCCTATCAATTCCTTGATATACAACAAACCAAACTTCAGGGTGGAGCGTGCCACAATAGAACACTATGGCGAGCAGCCCGTCTAGTGTCGTGGGGGAAACACGCTTCCACACTGTGCATAATGGCGTGCTCGGGACCTTTGTTGGGACCGCAGGGCGCTGAAAGTAAAGGGGTGAACCGCATAAATCGCACGCACGTAAACGCGCACACACACAAATAGAGTGAGACGTATCGTAGGATACCGCTAAGAGTACGTTGTGAAACATGGGGAAATTCAATCGAAAACCTCTTTGATGTCCAAGAATTCGTTGACCGTATCCGTCGTAATACTGGATCAACGTGCTTGGGGGAAAACGTCAAAGGGTTTTATAATAGTGGTGCATGATTAACCCATCGATGCCCGAGGGGAACATGTTGTCCAATACAATAGTGGTGCAGTTGGCTCGACATGCTCGGGGGGAGACATCGTGGGTCCAAGTCGACCAAGTCGACCGGGAGTTGTTGTTGAGAGATCGAATCAAAACGATGCCGAGCGGAACTCGTTGTCCTTATTGGAGTGATATTCGGACAACGTGCTCGGGGGGGCCATCGTTGATTCAAAAATGACCGTAAATTGCCCAATCCGTGTGTGTGTGTGTGTGAAGTGTTGTTGCGTATATATCGGTTCGCTATGCCCCGGGTTCGAAACGAATGGAATGTGACTGATTTTGTTGTAGGCCTCAAGTGATGTGAGACAACCCCCAGAATTTAAGCATATTAATAAGGGGAGGAGAAGAAACCAACCGGGATTCCCTGAGTAGCTGCGAGCGAA
>NW_026045158.1:340000-362500 GCF_943734845.2 Anopheles funestus
ACGGAGCGCCTTCGACGTGGCCTGCTCAACGTGTGGCCTCCACGACAAGTGATCCTCAAGAATGACCCCGAGGTACTTGAGCGTGCGGGTCGGCATCTTCTCCACTCCGTCGATCGTTACTGGAACGCGGGTGCGTTCCCTCCGCATTGTGGAAACAATGACCAGCTCGGTCTTGGCCGGAGCAAGCTCCAGGTGGTGTTGCGCCATCCACGAGCTGATCATTCCAATCGCCGTTTCAGCTAACCGCGTCGCCGCCTCCGGTGTCGTCCCGCTCGCCAGCACCACGACGTCGTCGGCAAAACCGATCACCTCAGCGCCCTCGGGTAGCGCCAGCCGAAGCACGCCGTCGTACATGGCGTTCCACAGAGTCGGGCCCAGGATTGAGCCCTGTGGAACGCCCGCCGTGACCGTTCGCCGCACTGGTCCCTCGCTGGTTTCATACACCAGCCTCCTCTCAGAGAAGTAGCTGCGCAACATTCTCTGGAGGGCTACTGGAACTTGCAGCTTCTGCAGGGCAGCCGCGATCGCCTCCCAACTGGCGGAGTTGAAGGCATTCCTGACATCCAGTGCTGCCACCACCAGACATCGAGGATCCCGCTGGTTGGTGCGATGGAACGTCCTCGCGTGCTGCCCCCTCTCGATCACACATTCGATGGCCTGTATTGTTGAACGGCCGCGCCGGAACCCGTACTGCCTTGGCGACAGTCGCGGAGCATCGCTGTTCTCCAAGTGGTCATTCAGTCGATCAAGGATCACCCGCTCGAACCCCTTGGCGACTGCTCCCAGCATGAGCAGCGGACGATATGATGACGGGTCGCCCGGCTGCTTGCCCGGCTTCGCGATCAGCACAAGTCGAGCCTCCTTCCACGCCGCAGGAAACTCGCCTCGCTCGAGCAGCTGGTTGTACACGTCCACGAAGACCTCCGGGTGCATCCGCATCGCTGCCTTCGCTGCAGTGTTGGGGATGCCGTCCAACCCTGGCGCCTTGGACGACGCCATCCGCTCAGCCAGCAGCAGGACCTCCGAGCTCGTGACCGGCCTCAGAGCGACGTGTGAGGCGGTGCTCGCTTCGATGTCCGGCCACTCGAACGCTGGATGCTCCGGGAACAAGGCGTCGACGATCGGACCAAGAACAGCTCGGTCCGTTTCCGGTGGCGCCCGGCCGCGAAGCTTCGCTCGCACAACCTTGTACCCGAGACCGAACACCTCAGCCTCGACGCCGTCAATCAGCTCCTGAAGGCTGCTCTCCTTGCTGTTCTGGATACTGGCCTGCAGCAAACGACGACAATCCTGCAGTCCGGCAGACGTCACAGCACGCTCCGACGGTTGGGCCCGACGATGGGCTGCCTCCGCTGCTTCGCACTCTTCCCTCAAGCGCTCGATGTCCGGAGACCACCAGTACACCTGGGGCTTGCGATGGAAGGTAGCCCCGTGCACTCTCTCCATGGTCTCATCGCACGCCCGAGTGAGTCCGCCAACCAGCCCCTCCGGAGTGTCGACCTGTCCGAAACGGCCGACTGTGAGGGCGATGTCAAAGCTCTTCCGGACGAACTGCGTCGTCTTCCACCGAGTTCCGGCATGCCTGGCTGTCCCGTCACTGGCTGCTGCTTGGCTTCGGTGCTGCTGGCCACGTCGCTTGTTCCGTTGACCCGGAACCTCCACCTGGAACTCGATGTACGCGTGATCGCTGCCGGAGAAGCGGTTAAGCACGCGCCATGAGTCCGGCCGCACAATGGATTGGCTGGCGAAGGAGACGTCGATGACGCTTTCCCGTGCAACCCCGTTGCCCTTGAAGGTGGGCACGTTGCCACGGTTCAGCGTCTGCAGCGCCAGCTGCTCCACCACGCTTAGGAGCTCCTGCCCCTTCCGGGTAGTGCGCGCACTCCCCCACTCCTCGTTCCAGGCGTTGAAGTCCCCGGCCAGGACTGATGTTGTGTGTCCCACCAGCGACACCTCCACCGCACCAAGAAACTCCTCGAAGTCATCAAGACCGCTGCTGGGCGACACGTAGCAGCTGGCGAACGTAACTCCCGCTATCGTGGCAACCACCAGTCCCGGGACGACGCTTCCCCACAGACGCTGAATGGGGTAAGCCCCCGTTGCGACGATCGCCACGCTCAACTCCTCGTCAACAGCCCATCGCGGATCATCTCGAGGCGGCCGATACAGCTCACAGGCGAGCACCACCTGAACTCCCAACTCGCGGGCCGTCTGCATCAGCAGGTCCTGAGCTGTCCTGCTTCGCCCAAGGTTGATCTGCAGCACCTTTAGCGCCGGCACGTCAGATGGCCGACCGGATGCGGACCGCTGCACACGGCACAGCACACCTCCGCCGTGCAGCTCTTCGCCTGATGATCCGGCTTCCCGCAACGAATGCAGCTGGCCGAGCGATCGACCTCGCTCGTGCACGCTGCCCGGACGTGTCCCATCTCCAGACACTTGTAACAACGTTGCTGCCGCGTCTGCGTTGGAGCCACCTTCCGGATCAGACAGGACGTGTACTTGATTTTGACAAACTTCCCGTCCAGCTCCTCTGCTGCCTTCGTTGTCACCCGCGCTATCGCCACCTTCGTGCCGTCCCACGCTGGTCGCAGCCGAACCGAAGTCTCCTCCACGATGTGCTGGCATAGCTCGGAGAGTGCCTTCGCCACGTGTGTCTCCTCCGCTAAAGGGTCGACCGCGTCCATCCGGATGTCGACCGTGGGAGTCACCAGGCGTGCTGATGCCGGCAGTTCCGCCTTCGCGCACACGTCTTGGATGCACTGCAGCACCTCTGCAGCGTTCGCGCTCTCCTTCAGCTCCATAACGAGTCGGGAGCGTGTGGTGCGTCGTCCGACTCCGAGGGCCTCTGCGTATTTCACCATCTCTGGAGCCCCACGCACAACCTGGTAAACCTCGGTCCAGGTTTGTCCCTCGGCTGGAGCAATCTCAATTGCGTCCGGCTTGATTTTGCGCTGCCGTTGACGCCCTCCGCCTCGCCGTGTTGCAGGCTGGCTACGCCAGGCCTGTTGCCCCTGCTGTTGTTGGGGCTGCTGTGACGATGGTCCTGCAACCGCCTGTCGCTGGACCTTCGCCCGTTGTTGTGGCAGCTGCGGCCACTGCTGCTGCTGCTGCTGCTGCGTTCTCGCCGGTTGACGTGCCGGCTTACGGCGCACCACCTCAGTCCAGGAGTCGCCTTCCTGGTCCGAAGACGGCACCACCATAGCCGTCGCTGCACTCTGCTGACGCTGTTGCTGCTGCTGCTGCTGCTGCTGCCGCTGCTCACGATGTTGCTGCTGCTGCTGCTGCTGCTGCTGCTGCTGCCACTGTTGCTCCTCCAGCTGCCGTTGTCCATGCATCTGCAATGGACGTCGCGGCATGGGGGTTGGCGGGCTTGCGGATTGCCGGATTGCCTCTCCTGGACGCTGATGTCCAATCACCTGCGCGATGAGCTCATTGAGCGCATCACGATCACGCTGGTGAGCCACACGGAGCATCGCTATCTCCGCATCCGCCTTTTCTTCGCGCCGAATGGCCTCTAGGCGCGCCTCCTTCTTAGCCTCTTCGAACATCTGACACATTCGAATTAGCTCCTCATGCAGCTTCTCGTTCTGCTTCCGCATCTCCTCATATTTCCGCTCCATACTCTGCAGAGCCTCCTGCAGGAGTTTCAGCTCTACAGCAGCAGGCGAAGCCGTTGATGAGGAAGACATTGGTAGTCGCTGGACAACCACCCTCGGTTCAACACCCGAGGCCGCTCCTGTCTTCGCGCGCGAATCCACCGACGCAGCACGCATCGACGTTCGGGTGATCACCATTTCTTTGCTGCTCTGCGTGGGGGGTGGGTGGGAGGTGGGCGGAGTGGTGGAGACTCAACGCCCCTCCTCCAGACCTTTCGAATGATACCCCGCACCGATGTCCTACTTGGCGTGGGGAGGTTTTTCCTCCCTGAGGGGGAGGGGGTGGATATGGGAGGGGCGGGGGGGTGACGAAAAGATGCTCCTCTCCGAGACCTATCCAACGATACCTCGGACGTCCCTCTAGCCCGAGGGGTTACCGAGATATCCCACTTTGAAGAATTTGCCGAAAGTTTGATAAGTCGGTGTTGGAGTTCGATAACACTTATCAAACTACTTATCAAACTTTTTAGACCCCTATATCTCCGGAACCGCTTGTCCGATCCGGGCGTCCGGCAGCTCCCCAGAAAGGAAATTTTGTCCTCTTTTGAAATATTTCAAGGTTGAAATATTTCATGAAATATTTCGTGAAATATTTCACGATTTCCAGAAAAACGCCTGTAGCTAGATGGTCCAAGTGGGGTGGGCTATGGAATATTTCTCCTGGCGACACTAGCGCCACCTGTGGGTCCAACTCGTACTAACCTTGTTTGTTGACCGAACCGGAAATGGAAATCCGGATTTTGCAGGCAGATAACTCCGGAACTAATCGTCTCTCCGGAACGGCAGACCACTCAATCGAAGCGGGTCGTTCCCACTTAGCCTTCTGGACACTTAACTCCGCGACTCTACTTGTACGTAGTCCTTCAAAAATGAGAAAACCTAAACGCACTTCCGGTTTTCCGCATACAACTTCCGCTATTCCGACCGTACACACTCGCTCAAATTTTTGTTGGATGCGCCTCTGCGAGACGCGTCTTTTGATGCGTCACTTTTGAAAATCCGTCAAGAACTCACCGAGTTATTCACCAAAAACTGACCCGCGAAAAACTCCCCCCCCTTGGCATGTAGGAATGCCAAATTTGGCCACAGGGCCCAGGGCCAGAATCGGGGGTCGGCCACGTGGAACCAAAGTCCTGGCACTCTTGGTTTGGCCGCTATTTTGAGATTCCGGTTTGATATTCACACACTACTCCTGTGACGTCACGGCACCTTATGACGTCACGCGATTTCCTCAAATGGAAATCCGAATTTTGCAGGCAGATAACTCCGGAACTAATCGTCTCTCCGGAACGGCAGACCACTCAATCGAAGCGGGTCGTTCCCACTTAGCCTTCTGGACACTTAACTCCGCGACTCTACTTGTACGTAGTCCTTCAAAAATGAGAAAACCTAAACGCACTTCCGGTTTTCCGCATACAACTTCCGCTATTCCGACCGTACACACTCGCTCAAATTTTTGTTGGATGCGCCTCTGCGAGACGCGTCTTTTGATGCGTCACTTTTGAAAATCCGTCAAGAACTCACCGAGTTATTCACCAAAAACTGACCCGCGAAAAACTCCCCCCCCTTGGCATGTAGGAATGCCAAATTTGGCCACAGGGCCCAGGGCCAGAATCGGGGGTCGGCCACGTGGAACCAAAGTCCTGGCACTCTTGGTTTGGCCGCTATTTTGAGATTCCGGTTTGATATTCACACACTACTCCTGTGACGTCACGGCACCTTGTGACGTCACGCGATTTCCTCAAATGGAAATCCGAATTTTGCAGGCAGATAACTCCGGAACTAATCGTCTCTCCGGAACGGCAGACCACTCAATCGAAGCGGGTCGTTCCCACTTAGCCTTCTGGACACTTAACTCCGCGACTCTACTTGTACGTAGTCCTTCAAAAATGAGAAAACCTAAACGCACTTCCGGTTTTCCGCATACAACTTCCGCTATTCCGACCGTACACACTCGCTCAAATTTTTGTTGGATGCGCCTCTGCGAGACGCGTCTTTTGATGCGTCACTTTTGAAAATCCGTCAAGAACTCACCGAGTTATTCACCAAAAACTGACCCGCGAAAAACTCCCCCCCCTTGGCATGTAGGAATGCCAAATTTGGCCACAGGGCCCAGGGCCAGAATCGGGGGTCGGCCACGTGGAACCAAAGTCCTGGCACTCTTGGTTTGGCCGCTATTTTGAGATTCCGGTTTGATATTCACACACTACTCCTGTGACGTCACGGCACCTTGTGACGTCACGCGATTTCGTCGCTCACCATCCACGGCCGTGAGTACCACTATTTTCTAATGTTCGCATGTGCTACGACTCGGCACTCACTACAGTAAGGGATCTCACCATCCAAGACCGTGAGTACCACTATTTTCTTATTTCGCATGTGCTACCACCATACAAATGCCCAGACGAAATCGCCTCCCATACAAATTGTATGGCCGGAAATGAAACCGGAAACGCGAAAAACCTCAAACTTTGGGCGTTAATATCTCCGTTGTTTTTTAACGCACAGAAACGGCAGACCACTTCAACGAATCGGGACGTTCTCATTTAACGTTCTACAGTATTTTTAAATCGATTTGCGCACTTTTAGAGGGCAATACCAACCGGACACTGAAAAACACCTGTTTTTTGGTCACCACTTCCGGTGGCATACACACACACGCACAAACTTTACACCGTTGGATGCGTCTTTTCAATACGCGTCTTTTGATGTTTTACTTTTGAAAATCCGTTAAGAATTGACGAAGTTATTCACGAAAAACTGGTCCCCGGAAAATCCCATACAAATTGTATGGCCGGAAATGAAACCGGAAACGCGAAAAACCTCCAACTTTGGGCGCTAATATCTCCGTTGTTTTTTAACGCACAGGAACGGCAGACCACTTCAACGAATCGGGACGTTCTCATTTAACGTTCTACAGTATTTTTAAATCGATTCGCGCACTTTTGAAGGGCAATACCAACCGGACACTGAAAAACACCTGTTTTATGGTCACCACTTCCGGTGGCATACACACACACGCACAAACTTAACACCGTTGGATGCGTCTTTTCAATACGCGTCTTTTGATGTTTTATTTTTGAAAATCCATTGAGAATTGACGAAGTTATTCACAAAAAACTGATTTTCAGAAAATCCCATACAAATTGTATGGCCGGAACCGAAACCGGAAACGCGAAAAACCTGCAACTTTGGGTGCTAATATCTCCGTTGTTTTTTAACGCACAGAAACGGCAGACCACTTCATCGAATCGGGATAATCTCACTTAATGTTCTGCAATATTTTTTAACCGATTCGCGCACTTTTAGAGGGCAATACCAACCGGACACTAGAAAACACTGGTTTTTCCCTCCTGAGGGGGAGGGGGTGGATATGGGAGGGGCGGGGGGGTGACGATCCGGTGCTCCACTCCGAGACCTATCCACCGATACCCCGGACGTCCCTCTAGCCCGAGGGGTTACCGAGATATCCCACTTTAAAGGATTTGTCCGAAAGTTTGATAACTCGGTGTTGGAGTTCGATAACAGTTATCGAACTACTTATCAAACTTTTTCAATCCTCTATAGCTCCGGAACCACTTGTCCGATCCGGACGTCCGACGGCTCCCCGGAAAGGAAATTTTGTCCTCTTTTGAAATATTTCAAGGTTGAAATATTTCATGAAATATTTCGTGAAATATTTCACGTTTTCCTCAAAAACGCTCGTATCGATATGGTTCGAGTGGGGGGGGCTGGGGAATACTCTTCCGAACAACACCAGCGCCACCTGTGGGCAAATCTCGAACTAATTTGCTTTAAACGCACTTTTTGCAAATTCACACGGGAGCGCTCCAAAAACACGTCCGTTCACTTCGGAGGTTTCGCTCAGACTACCACAGGGATAACTGGCTTGTGGCCGCCAAGCGTTCATAGCGACGTGGCTTTTTGATCCTTCGATGTCGGCTCTTCCTATCATTGTAAAGCAAAATTTACCAAGCGTAGGATTGTTCACCCTTTCAAGGGAACGTGAGCTGGGTTTAGACCGTCGTGAGACAGGTTAGTTTTACCCTACTGGTGTGCATTGTTTGTCGCTATCTTAACGGAATTCCTGTGCAGTACGAGAGGAACCACAGGTACGGACCACTGGCTCAATACTAGTTCGAACGGACTATGGTATGACGCTACGTCCGCTGGATTATGCCTGAACGCCTCTAAGGTCGTATCCAATCCGAGCTGATAGCGCTTCTTATACCCATTAGGTGGTCGTAAGCTAGCGGGCCTAACAACCCTCCGAGAACCGTCCGTGCTGTCCATTGGCACACTGGCGTCTCATCCCCGCTTACTACTAGGCCGCAAAGGGCGGGTTCGCGCTGCACGTGTTAGTACCATACATGTTGGGAACACCGGTGGACGAGCTTGCCGACTGTGGATATCACTAGTTTCGACACCTACGACCGCCCGCAAACGACGGGACTACAGGCTGGGAGCTTCAAGTTGTAGAGATGCGTTCGCATCGATCCTCTCAGGCGACCCATGCTTGGTGGTTAGTGCTTGCGCGTGCGCGCCCCGTGTGTGCTGGAATTGGCCAACCAGTGCACATTGGTGGTGCGTACCGTGACTTGCACCATGTGACGAGAGTGTTGAAGAACACTGTGTGGTGACTCTATGCCTATGTGATGGGGTGCTTGTAACACACGACCGAACCGACGGCTCGTTGGATGGTCACGACAGTGTGGTGCAGGTGCGCCCATGTGTAACGAATACATTGAGTGCCGTTGGAGGTTAGCGGTTGGTTGGTTGCATGCTACAACTTCGCGTTGTACATGGGCTGGCCGCTGCGCTTCCTTCGGGTTGCCACTTGATGTTGATAGGGTTGATGTATTGTGTTCGTTGACTTTTGGTTCATTCCAAAAGTCTTCGGACTTAGATAATTTTACAAGTGTCGGCGCTCTCGGACCGAAAATAAGAAGACAACTAAGAAGAAAAAGAGAAAGAAGCTAATAGTGGAAAGTATTCTTCTTCAAAGAAGGAACAAAAATTTTACAAGTGTTGAAAAATTTCCTAAGTCCAAAAAATTTTCTAAGTCCAGAAAATTTTCTAAGTCCCACAAAATGGAACATGATGAAGAAGATACAGAAGTTGAAAATTTTTCTAAGTCCAAAAAATTTTCTAAGTCCAGAAAATTTTCTAAGTCCAAAGTGTTGGAACAATTTCCAAAGGCCCATAGGTTGCACTGAATTTTCCTAAGTTGGCCACAAGTACCCATGAGGTATCGAGAAGGTTCACCCGAAGGACATAATATGTCCCAAAGTACCGATAGAGTACCCACAAATAGCACCGAATGGGCCTAAGTTGGCCAAAAGTACCGATAGAGCACCCACAAGTAGCACCCAATTGGCCTAAGTTGGCCAAAAGTACCGATAGAGTACCCACAAATAGCACCCAGTTGGCCTAAGTTGGCCAAAAGTACCGATAGAGTACCCACAAGATGCACTGAGTTGGCCTAAGTTGGCCAAAAGTACCGATAGAGTACCCACAAATAGCACCCAGTTGGCCTAAGTTGGCCAAAAGTACCGATAGAGCACCCACAAGTAGCACCCAATTGGCCTAAGTTGGCCAAAAGTACCGATAGAGTACCCATAAGCAGCACCCAATTGGCCTAAGTTGGCCAAAAGTACCGATAGAGTACCCACAAATAGCACCCAATGGGCCTAACATGGCCAAAAGTACCGATAGAGTACCCACAAGAAGCACTGAGTTGGCCTAAGTTGGCCAAAAGTACCGATAGAGTACCCACAAGTAGCACTGAGTTGGCCTAAGATGGCCAAAAGTACCGATAGAGTACCCACAAATAGCACCGAATGGGCCTAAGTTGGCCAAAAGTACCGATAGAGCACCCACAAGAAGCACTGAGTTGGCCTAAGTTGGCCAAAAGTACCGATAGAGTACCCATAAGCAGCACCCAATTGGCCTAAGTTGGCCAAAAGTACCGATAGAGTACCCACAAATAGCACCGAGTGGGCCTAACATGGCCAAAAGTACCGATAGAGCACCCACATATAGCACCGAATGGGCCTAACATGGCCAAAAGTACCGATAGAGCACCCACATATAGCACCCCATTGGCCTAAGTTGGCCAAAAGTACCGATAGAGTATCCACAAAGAGCACCCAATTGGCCTAAGTTGGCCAAAAGTACCGCCAAGTAGCACCATAGAGGCCCGAGTAGAGCGAAATGTGGGCCAAATTGAACATTTGAAAATTTTTACAAGTCCAGAAAATTTTCTAAGTCCAGAAAATTTTCTAAGTCCAAAGAGTTGGACAAATTTCCTTAGGCCCAAAGGTTGCACTGAATGTTCCTAAGTTTGCCATCAGTACCCATGAAGTATCGCGAAGGTTCACCCGAAAGACACAATACGCCCTATAGTACCCACAGAGTACCCACAAGTTGCACCCAATTGGCCTAAGTTGGCCAGAAGTACCGACAAGTACCACCAAAGAAGCCCGAGTAGAGCGAAATGTGGGCCAAAGTACCGAGTAGTTGCCACAAATGCCCAAATGGATACCAAAATGTGGTACCAAGTACCTAACTGTTGCAACAAATGCTAGCTTTCTGACCAAAAGCTGTGGGTCAATTTCGTAGAAGAACCGCCTAGGCGAAAAGGCAAAAATCGCCGAAGCTGGCCCGCTCGCAGAGCTCGCGGGCCAGGAGATACTCATAGGGCGATTTACTAGAGTGGGGAACTTGAGAATTTTTGTGTCCGAGACTTTGGGCAACTTCGCGGCCGCCCCCTTAAAGTAAAAGATTTTCTCTGGGTGCCTAAAATTCGCAATTCCCGCAAAGTCGGGAAGACGTTAAAGTTTTTGCCCAAAAAATGGCCATCGATTTAAGGTGATTTTCCAATAAGAAAATGCTTCCTATTTTGAATTTTTTCGAATATTTCCTAAACTAAGCGTCGGAGCACATGGCCGTGGAGGAACTTTTGGTAGCTTTTGGCAAGGGCTATCGGATGAAATAATAAGAAAGGCCATCAGAGCGATATTGGATTAATGCGGGCTCATAAACGCACCTGAGAAGTGAAAATTGGTACCTTGCACGCAGGATGCAAGAAATGCTTGAGTGTTAACCATCATCGGTACCAAGTACCTAGGTTATATCGAGTGCGTAGATGGAAGTCGGTACCAAAGGGAAACCTTCCTAGGCTAGGTGCACGCAAGTGAGTATGGATCGATCAGTAGAAAGATGGGAAGCCATAGGAAACCTTCCTAGGCTAGGTGCACGCAAGTGAGTATGGATCGATCAGTAGAAAGATGGGAAGCCATAGGAAACCTTCCTAGGCTAGGTGCACGCAAGTGAGTATGGATCGATCAGTAGAAAGATGGGAAGCCATAGGAAACCTTCCTAGGCTAGGTGCACGCAAGTGAGTATGGATCGATCAGTAGAAAGATGGGAAGCCATAGGAAACCTTCCTAGGCTAGGTGCACGCAAGTGAGTATGGATCGATCAGTAGAAAGATGGGAAGCCATAGGAAACCTTCCTAGGCTAGGTGCACGCAAGTGAGTATGGATCGATCAGTAGAAAGATGGGAAGCCATAGGAAACCTTCCTAGGCTAGGTGCACGCAAGTGAGTATGGATCGATCAGTAGAAAGATGGGAAGCCATAGGAAACCTTCCTAGGCTAGGTGCACGCAAGTGAGTATGGATCGATCAGTAGAAAGATGGGAAGCCGAAGGGAAACCTTCCTAGGCTAGGTGCACGCAAGTGAGTATGGATCGATCAGTAGAAAGATGGGAAGCCGAAGGGAAACCTTCCTAGGCTAGGTGCACGCAAGTGAGTATGGATCGATCAGTAGAAAGATGGGAAGCCATAGGAAACCTTCCTAGGCTAGGTGCACGCAAGTGAGTATGGATCGATCAGTAGAAAGATGGGAAGCCATAGGAAACCTTCCTAGGCTAGGTGCACGCAAGTGAGTATGGATCGATCAGTAGAAAGATGGGAAGCCATAGGAAACCTTCCTAGGCTAGGTGCACGCAAGTGAGTATGGATCGATCAGTAGAAAGATGGGAAGCCATAGGAAACCTTCCTAGGCTAGGTGCACGCAAGTGAGTATGGATCGATCAGTAGAAAGATGGGAAGCCCAAGGAAACCTTCCTAGGCTAGGTGCACGCAAGTGAGTATGGATCGATCAGTAGAAAGATGGGAAGCCATAGGAAACCTTCCTAGGCTAGGTGCACGCAAGTGAGTATGGATCGATCAGTAGAAAGTGGGAAGCCCAGTACCAAATGCCCTAGTGAAGACCGTAAACGAATATCATGAACCGAGAAGGAGCACCAAATGCCCTAGTGAAGACCGTAAACGAATATCATGAACCGATAAGGAGCACCAAATGCCCTAGTGAAGACCGTAAACGAATATCATGAACCGATAAGGAGCACCAAATGCCCTAGTGAAGACCGTAAACGAATATCATGAACCGATAAGGAGCACCAAATGCCCTAGTGAAGACCGTAAACGAATATCATGAACCGAGAAGTAGCAACGAATGCCTGAAAAAGTACCAAGTCCACGGTATAGAGTAACGAGAGTTAACCGCCGTGATGTATGCAATGAGGGCAGCCATTGCATGGGTTCTGGACTTGGTTCGCGAATAACTTTTTTGCTAGACATCGGACAAAGTTGACGTGGAAGAACGAAATGTAGCATTTGATGCCACCTATCCAAAACTTTTTCAAGATTGAAGATCCGATCGATACAGCCTGAGTTATAGGCAAAAGTTGGTTCAAAATTGAGCATTTTTAATGGTGAAAAATCGGTAATCCTCGAATAGCTCCTGTTGGAAGCATCGGACCACATGGTCGTGGAGGAACATATTGTAGCGTGCGGTGTCAAGTATCGACACCCAAAACCGCATGTCCGATGGACGGAAAATGACCAAGTTATAGTGAAAACTTGGTTGCACCAAATTCCCGAAGAAGTGCAACGAGAAGGTGAATGCGATGGTTGTTCGTCGAATAGCTCCGGCCACAGACATGGTAGCGATTAGTGGTGCATGGAAGAAATCTAGCCACAAGTGCCATCTACCCATGGCCAGAAGAAAGTGTGGCCATATCTTGGATACCGGCGGAGCTATGGGGCAAATATGGGCCAAAAATGGTGCAAGTTGGACCAAAAATCCGACCAAGTGCGCGAGGCGCTTTCGTGAATAGCTCCGGCCACAGACATGGTAGCGATTAGTGGTGCATGGAAGAAATCTAGCCACAAGTGCCATCTACCCATGGCCAGAAGAAAGTGTGGCCATATCTTGGATACCGGCGGAGCTATGGGGCAAATATGGGCCAAAAATGGTGCAAGTTGGACCAAAAATCCGAAAAAGTACCTAGGTAAATGCGATGGTTGTTCGTCGAATAGCTCCGGCCACAGACATGGTAGCGATTAGTGGTGCATGGAAGAAATCTAGCCACAAGTGCCATCTACACATGGCCAGAAGAAAGTGTTGCGATATCTTGGATACCGGCGGAGCTATGGGGCAAATATGGGCCAAAAATGGTGCAAGTTGGACCAAAAATCCGAAAAAGTACCTAGGTAAATGCGATGGTTGTTCGTCGAATAGCTCCGGTCACAGACATGGTAGCGATTAGTGGTGCATGGAAGAAATCTAGCCACAAGTGCCATCTAGCCATGGCCAGAAGAAAGTGTGGCCATATCTTGGATACCGGCGGAGCTATGGGGCAAATATGGGCCAAAAATGGTGAAGTTGGACCAAAAATCCGACCTAGTGCGCTTGGCGCTTTCGTGAATAGCTCCGGCCACAGACATGGTAGCGATTAGTGGTGCATGGAAGAAATCTAGCCACAAGTGCCATCTACCCATGGCCAGAAGAAAGTGTGGCGCTATCTTGGATACCGGCGGAGCTATGGGACAAATATGGGCCAAAAATGGTGCCAGGTGGACCAAAAATCCGACCAAGTGCGCAAGGCGCTTTCGTGAATAGCTCCGGCCACAGACATGGTAGCGATTAGTGGTGCATGGAAGAAATCTAGCCACAAGTGCCATCTACCCATGGCCAGAAGAAAGTGTGGCCATATCTTGGATACCGGCGAAGCTATGGGGCAAATATGGGCCAAAAATGGTGCTAGTTGGACCAAAAATCCGACCAAGTGCGCGAGGCGCTTTCTTGAATAGCTCCGGCCACAGACATGGTAGCGATTAGTGGTGCATGGAAGAAATCTAGCCACAAGTGCCATCTACCCATGGCCAGAAGAAAGTGTGGCCATATCTTGGATACCGGCGGAGCTATGGGGCAAATATGGGCCAAAAATGGTACAAGTTGGACCAAAAATCCGAAAAAGTACCTAGGTAAATGCGATGGTTGTTCGTCGAATAGCTCCGGCCACAGACATGGTAGCGATTAGTGGTGCATGGAAGAAATCTAGCCACAAGTGCCATCTACCCATGGCCAGAAGAAAGTGTGGCCATATCTTGGATACCGGCGGAGCTATGGGGCAAATATGGGCCAAAAATGGTGCAAGTTGGACCAAAAATCCGACCAAGTGCGCGAGGCGCTTTCGTGAATAGCTCCGGCCACAGACATGGTAGCGATTAGTGGTGCATGGAAGAAATCTAGCCACAAGTGCCATCTACCCATGGCCAGAAGAAAGTGTGGCGATATCTTGGATACCGGCGGAGCTATGGTGCAAATACGGGCCAAAAATGGGTAAACTTGTACGGTCCAAAGCCAAGGGTAAATTTTTTTATTCCTCTAATAACTTCTAGCACAGACATTGAATCGGTTGGTGATGTATGGATGAAATGCAGCAAACAGTTGGAACTACCCATAAAATCTTAAAGATTGACGATCCAATGTATAGAACCGGAGTAATGTGCGATACTTGGTGTAAAATCGAGTGAAAAATTAACTATAAACTGTTTTTGGCCCATAACTCGAATACTAGACATCGGAAGGGGGGGTCGTAGAACGATTTTTTGTTGCCCTATCGATTCCCTATCGAACGAGCAAAAGTTGTTTTTTTGACCAAAAAGGACCCCTACTCTAGTAAAATTGGCCTGATTTTACTAGTCCTCGGTACCCGTACAGGCAAAATGAGCAAAATGCTCAAGTATGAATGGTTTTTGGCCCATAACTCGAATACTAGACGTCGCAGGGGGGTGTCTTAGAACAATTTTTGGTAGCCCTTGAAATTATCTATCGAATGACATATACTTGATTTTTTGGCAAAAAAGTTCCCTAGACTAGTAAAAATCGCATCATTTTACTAGAGTCGGGTACCCTGGACGAAAAACCGCTATAATTGCGGTTTTTGGCTAATAACTCGAATACTAGACGTCGCAGGGGGGTGTCGTGGAACAATTTTTGGTAGCCCTTGAAATTATCTATCGAATGACATATACTTGATTTTTGGCCAAAAAGTTCCCTAGACTAGTAAAAATCGCATCATTTTACTAGAGTCGGGTACCCTGGACGAAAAACCGCTATAATTGCGGTTTTTGGCTAATAACTCGAATACTAGACGTCGCAGGGGGGTGTCGTGGAACAATTTTTGGTAGCCCTTGAAATTATCTATCGAATGACATATACTTGATTTTTGGCCAAAAAGTTCCCTAGACTAGTAAAAATCGCATCATTTTACTAGAGTCGGGTACCCTGGACGAAAAACCGCTTAAGTTGCGGTTTTTGGCTAATAACTCGAATACTAGACGTCGCAGGGGGGTGCCGTAGAACAATTTTTTGTAGCCCTTGAAATTATCTATCGAATGACATATACTTGATTTTTTGACCAAAAAGTTCCTAGACTAGTAAAAATCGCATCATTTTACTAGAGTCGGGTACCCTGGACGAAAAACCGCTATAGTTGCGGTTTTTGGCCAATAACTCGAATACTAGACGTCGGAGGGGGGTGCCGTAGAACAATTTTTTGTAGCCCTTGAAATTACCTTTCGAATGATATATAGTGGTTTTTTGGTCAAACAGTGACCCCGAGACTAGTAACCCTCCATACACAAAACCGCCTAAAAAGTTTTGGTTTTGCAAAATTTTGAAAAGTGCGTCAAAAAAATTTTTTCAAAAAGTACCAAATCGTGATCAGAACTCACTATAGACCATAAAAAGTGAAATCCGATGGTCATTTGCAACACTTGGTCAATCGAGAAAAATTTCACTTTTTTACTAGAGTCGGGTACCCTGAACGAAAAATCGCTCAAGTGATGGTTTTTGGCCAATAACTCGAATACTAGACGTCGGAGGGGGGTGCCGTAGAACAATTTTTTGTAGCCCTTGAAATTACCTTTCGAATGATATATAGTGGTTTTTTGGTCAAACAGTGACCCCGAGACTAGTAACCCTCCATACACAAAACCGCCTACAAAAACTTTGTTTTGAAAAATTTTGAAAAGTTCAAAAAATTTTTTTTTTCAAAAACTACTAAAACGTGATAAGAACTTACTATAGACCATGAAAAGTGATATCCGATGATAATTTGCAAAAGTTGGTAACTAGTAAAAAATTTCACTTTTTTACTAGAGTCGGTGCAACGAGAAAAAAAAAGTCCGTGATGGAGAAAAATGGCACGTTTTCCACGCCTGTACGCTTTCGTTTTCTATATAGGGGGTAGGTGAGCCAGAAGCATGAATTTGACTGAGTACGTATCTTTATGAATTGGGCCCTTCTAAATCGATTGAGACTACCCCCAGGACGATCGGACGACTGCTTCTGGCTCAAAATGTGGTTTTTAGATTTTGATCGTCAATTATGAGAGAAAAAATCGATTAGAAGTAAAGATACGAAATGCTTGGTCTAAGTTGGGAAACGACTTCGGATATTTGTTGGACGTTGTCGTAGAAGGTCCGAGGACCAAGGAAAAGTGATTTCCAAGTGGATTTATGCACTATTAGTCGATGGTAAGATGTGAAATTAGTAGAACTTACCATACAGTTTGCGAAGTTGAAGCAATCGGTTGGTGAATATGGTACTGTCTGTCCAATTTGGTGGTTCGGAATGAGTGAAACGATGTTGATGATGGATAGACGTTCCGATTGCCCCCGATCGGGGAACATATAGTGGTCTTTAAGGTCCAAGTACCTATGTTTTGGTAAGCAGAACTGAGAGTTAAAGGATGAAAGTCGGCCATTCCTAATATCATCCTATCGGTGGTTCGCGAGTTGTTTGAGGACCGGAGCAGCTCGCGATGAAACGGTCCTAGGGTATTGGTTATCCATCCAAGGAAGAGTAAATGCGATCCTAGATGTGTGTCGTTGGCCGTTCTACCGGTATCGCCTATCGATGAGATATCGACGGGCATGCCTTACTCGAAAGTTGAATTCTAGGATCGATGGTCAAACAGACCTATGAGCGATAAACCAAACTGAACACGTATTGATGTCGGCTTTTCCTATCATTTGATGCCGCAGGTTGTTTAGGGACCGGAGCAACTTGCGGCCGAGACGGTCCCCGGGGGTTTCTTTCTCCAAGGAGTGGAAACTATTAAGCAAGAGTTGTAGCAAGATACGATCCTCTGATGTGTCGTTGGCCGTTCATGCGGTATCGCCTGTCGATGAGATATCGATGGGCATGCCTTACTCTACCGACCTTCTAATTGAGAGTATTAATCAGGGATCGATGGTCAAACAAGACCAATGAGCGATAAACCAAACTGAACACGTATTGATGTCGGCTTTTCCTATCATTTGATGCCGCAGGTTGTTTAGGGACCGGAGCAGCTTGCGGCCGAGACGGTCCCCGGGGGTTTCTTTCTCCAAGGAGAAGAAACGATTAAGCAAAAGTTGTAGCAAGATACGATCCTCTGATGTGTCGTTGGCCGTTCAAGCGGTATCGCCTGTCGATGAGATATCGATGGGCATGCCTTACTCTCCCGACTGGATTACTGAGAGTTTAATCAGGGATCGATGGTCAAACAGACCAATGAGCGATAAACCAAACTGAACACATATTGATGTCGGCATTTCCTATCATTTGTCGCAGGTTGTTTAGGGACCGGAGCAGCTTGCGACCGAGACGGTCCCCGGGGGTTTCTTTCTCTAAGGAGTGGAAACGATTAAGCAAAAGTCGTAGCAATAATCGATCACCTGATGTGTCGTTGGCCGTTCTAGCGGTATCGCCTGTCGATGAGATATCGATGGGCATGCCTTACTCTCCTGACTGTTTAATTGAGAGTTATAATCAGGGATCGATGGTCAAAAAGACCTATGAGCGATAAACCAAACTGAACACGTATTGATGTCGGCATTTCCTATCATTTGTCGCAGGTTGTTTGGGGACCGGAGCAGCTTGCGACCGAGACGGTCCCTTCCCGAAAGATGGTGAACCGAGTCGTCTGGCGTAAAAACCGGACGACTCGAAAGGGCTTGACCCTTTCAAGTGAGCGATAATCACATTCTACGCTCAGTTCGACAGCTACAAGGCAATCACTCGCTATGTTCAGAGCTAATACATGCAACATGCCGGCATTGTTTCCACCGACGCATGGATTCAAGACTGGTGCACTTATTAGTTAAACCGTTCGCCTCCGGGTGTTTCGAGTTCAAGTCTGGATGAGGATTGATCTTGCTGGTAATAGCTTGAGCCCTTAAGGGGTCGAAGCGTACATCTTGAGACCATGTACAACATATTACCAAATCGGCACCATGGGTTCGGGTGCAAGTGATGTAACCGTGAAAGATGTTGAGCAGCCCAACATCGGTTTACACACGCATAATAGGAAGGCAGCGCTGTCGACTGGTCAGTCGTGTAAGAAGTGTGCATTATCGATCACAAATATATTGGTGATCTGTAGGTTGCGCATACACCATGCCCGGTGTAAAGTGCCGTGGTCCCCCCCGGGGGGCTGCATCAAACCGTTCGCCACGCGAACTACCCAATGGAACGAACTCGATGCATTTAATAAGAAGAAGAGATGATAATGAAACACGGTCGATTTAAGAGTTGAAAACGTTGAAATGCCTATAAGCAAGTCTTAAGTTGGTGGTTTCGTTGTGCCCCAACAAATTGGTGCCTTACCCTACACCAAAGAGCCATTCAACATGGTTCAAGTGAGCGATAATCACGCTCTACGCTCAGTATGACAGCTGCAAGGCAATCACTCGCTAAGTTCAGAGCTAATACATGCAACACGCCGGCATTGTTTCCACCGACGCATGGATTCAAGACTGGTGCACTTATTAGTTAAACCGTTCGCCTCCGGGTGTTTCGAGTTCAAGTCTGGATGAGGATTGTTCTTGCTGGTAATAGCTTGAGCCCCTGAATAAGGGGCCGAAGCGTACATCTTGAGAGTAAATGTACAACATATTACCAAATCGGCACCATGGGTTCTGGTGCAAGTGATGTAACCATGAAAGATGTTGAGCAGCCCAACATCGGTTTACACACGCATAAGGGGTTTATTGTTATCTGTAGGTTGCGCATACACCATACCCGGTGTAAAGTGCCGTGGTCCCCCAGGGGGCTGCATCAAAACGTTCGCCATGCGAACTACCCAATGGAACGAACTCGATGTATTGAAAGAGATGAACAATTAATAGCGAGAATAGGGGCCCGGAAGCAATTCCGCGGCCCTACGGTCGATTCAAGAGTTGAAACGTTGTACAATCGTGGATAGCACCTAGTGCTAATATGGTGAGAGATAATGTGTGAGGAAATTTAGTTTCCTAAAGTTTAGTTAGTGGTTTCCGTTGTGCCCTAACAAACTTAAAGTTGGTGGTGACCGTTACACCCCAACAAATTGGTGCCTTACCCAACACCAAAGAGCCATTCCATATGGTTCTAGAGAGAGAGAGTTGTGTGGAAATTTATTTCCCACTAAGCGAGTGTGTGTCTGTAGTGGAACGAATTCTGGTTGATCCTACCAGTAATATACGCTTGTCTCAAAGGTTAAGCCATGCATGTCTAAGTACAAACATAAATGAATGTGAAACCGCATAAGGCTCAGTATAACAGCTATAATTCACAAGATCATCCTACCACTAGTTACTTGGATAACTGTGGAAAATCCAGAGCTAATACATGCAACATGCCGGGACTGTTGCCCTCGCGGGTAGCTGAACTGGTGCACTTATTAGTTAAACCAATCGCCTCCGGGCGGCTTGAGTTGAAGTCTGGATAAGGACGCAGATCGTATGGTCGCTTGTCGACTGACGACAGATCTTTCAAATGTCTGCCCTATCAACTATTGATGGTAGTGTAGAGGACTACCATGGTTGCGACGGGTAACGGGGAATCAGGGTTCGATTCCGGAGAGGGAGCCTGAGAAATGGCTACCACATCCAAGGAAGGCAGCAGGCGCGTAAATTACCCAATCCCAGTACGGGGAGGTAGTGACGAGAAATAACAATATGGACCTCTCTAACGATGGTCCATAATTGGAATGAGTTGAGTATAAATCCTTCAACAAGGATCAAGTGGAGGGCAAGTCTGGTGCCAGCAGCCGCGGTAATTCCAGCTCCACTAGCGTATATTAAAGTTGTTGCGGTTAAAACGTTCGAAGTTGATTGCCCGTCCAGACACGTGACCGCCACGGGCGCCCGGTTACACGCCGGGGCCGTTCGTGCGCGCGCTCACGGCTGCGACTCACAATGGTGTACTTGGGCGTTACTCTGTGAACGAGTACCGTGCTACCGGTTAACTCCGGCACGGGCTCCTCATGGTGCTCAAGATACTCACATTTACCTTGAACAAATTAGAGTGCTCAAAGCAGGCTAAGACAAAGCGTCCGGCCCCCCCGTGGGGTTGGCGTTGGCCGAGAATAATCTTGCATGGAATAATGGAATATGACCTCGGTTTATACGATTTCGTTGGTTTGTCAGAAACCTAGAGGTAATGATTAACAGAAGTAGTTGGGGGCATTGGTATTACGGCGCGAGAGGTGAAATTCGTAGACCGTCGTAGGACCAACTGAAGCGAAAGCGTTTGCCATGGATGCTTTCTTTAATCAAGAACGAAAGTTAGAGGATCGAAGGCGATTAGATACCGCCCTAGTTCTAACCGTAAACGATGCCAATTAGCAATTGGGAGACGCTACCCCTATTCGGTGCTCTCAGTCGCTTCCGGGAAACCAAAATCGGGTTCCGGGGGAAGTATGGTTGCAAAGTTGAAACTTAAAGGAATTGACGGAAGGGCACCACAAGAAGTGGAGCTTGCGGCTTAATTTGACTCAACACGGGAAAATTTACCAGGTCCAAACTTATCGAGGTAAGACAGATTGATAGCTCTTTCTCAAATTTAAGGGTAGTGGTGCATGGCCGTTCTTAGTTCGTGGAATGATTTGTCTGGTTAATTCCGATAACGAACGTGACTCAAACATGCTAACTAGAACGCTGTCAGCAGTGCGCCTCCGGGCGCACCTGACGTTACAGCCGGGCGGCGCCTTCACGGGCGGTCGTCGGCTACGTTTGCCCTGCTTAGCGGGACAACTTGTGTTTAGCAAGCTGAGAATGAGCGATAACAGGTCCGTGATGCCCTTAGATGTTCTGGGCTGCACGCGTGCTACAATGTGGGTCGCAGCGTGTTCTCGCCAATAGGCGCCCCCATTCCGAGAGGAACGGGAAATCACTAAAATGCCCATCTAGTCGGGATTGGGGACTGCAACGGTCCCCATGAACCTGGAATTTCTAGTAAGCACTAGTCATTAGCTAGTGCTGATTACGTCCCTGCCCTTTGTACACACCGCCCGTCGCTACTACCGATGGATTATTTAGTGAGGTTTCTGGAGGCTTACCTTCCGCGGTTCCTTCGTGAGCTGCAGCTGGCATGGCTGAAGTTGACCGAACTTGATGATTTAGAGGAAGTAAAAGTCGTAACAAGGTTTCCGTAGGTGAACCTGCGGAAGGATCATTACTGATGATCGTCCGCGAGTGACCAACCATGGGCTGCCTTCGGTGTAGCTCGGTCGCTCGCTTGCTATGTGTCAGAATTTGTTGAAAGCCAACTCGTTCGTTGTACACTTTGATGGGTGACCATCACTGTGTCTCCGTGCCGAGCTAGATCTCCCCTAGCCGTAAGGCACTTGAACGCCCCTTCGACGACGAGTTGCATGTGTGTGGTATGTGTCAGAATCTGGTGAAGCTTTCTGCATGTGATGTGCCTTGTGTGGATCCGTGGCCATTGCATTGTGTCTGGTGCTTAGATACCCAGACACTTAGAACGCTTGCGCGGAAAGCAAACTCGATCGTTGTACACTTTGATGGGTGACCATCACTGTGTCTCCGTGCCGTGCTAGATCCCCCCTAGCCGTAAGGCACTTTGAACGCCCCTTCGACGACGAGTTACAAGAGTGTGGTATGTGTCAGAATCTGGTGAAGCTTTCTGCATGTGATGTGCCTTGTGTGGATCCGTGGCCATTGCATTGTGTCTGGTGTGTAGGTACCCAGACACTTAGAACGCTTGCGCGGAAAGCAAACTCGATCGTTGTACACTTTGATGGGCAACCATCACTGTGTCTCCGTGCCGTGCTAGATCTCCCCTAGCCGTAAGGCACTTTGAACGCCCCTTCGACGACGAGTTACAAGAGTGTGGTATGTGTCATAATCTGGTGAAGCTTTCTGCATGTGATGTGCCTTGTGTGGATCCATGGCCATTGCATTGTGTCTGGTGTGTAGGTACCCAGACACTTAAGCAAACTCGATCGTTGTACACTTTGATGGGCGAGCATCACTGTGTCTCCGTGCCGTGTAAGAGCTCTCCTGGCCATCAGGCACTTGAAAGGTCCTTGGACGACGAGTTACAATAGTGGTGTGTTAGATACGTCAGATTACGGTGTCTACTACTGTGCAATACGTATCCGGCTACGGCACGGAACGAACGGGAACTGTGGTGCAGACAAACAAGAGTTAAGCC